>NW_026608795.1:300000-446775 GCF_029499605.1 Hyla sarda | reverse complement strand
AATACTGCTCCTTTATACAAGAATATAACTACTATAATACTGCTCCTATATACAAGAATATAACTACTATAATACTGCTCCTATATACAAGAATATAACTACTATAATACTGCTCCTATATACAAGAATATAACTACTATAATACTGCTCCTATATACAAGAATATATCTACTATAATACTGCTCCTATATACAAGAATATAACTACTATAATACTGCTCCTATATACAAAAATATGACTACTATAATACTGCTCCTATATACAAGAATATAACTGCTATAATACTGCTCCTATATACAAGAATATAACTACTATAATACTGCTCCTATATACAAGAATATAACTACTATAATACTGCTCCTATATACAAGTATATAACTACTATAATACTGCTCCTATATACAAGAATATAACTACTATAATTCTGCTCCTATATACAAGAATATAACTACTATAATACTGCTCCTATATACAAGAATATAACTACTATAATACTGCTCCTATATACAAGAATATAACTACTATAATACTGCTCCTATATACAAGAATATAACTACTATAATACTGCTCCTATATACAAGAATATAACTACTATAATACTACTCCTATATACAAGAATATAACTACTATAATACTGCTCCTATATACAAGAATATAACTACTATAATACTGCTCCTATATACAAGAATATAACTACTATAATACTGCTCCTATATACAAGAATATAACTACTATAATACTGCTCCTGTATACAAGAATATAACTACTATAATACTGCTCCTATATACAAGTATATAACTACTATAATACTGCTCCTATATACAAGAATATAACTACTATAATACTGCTCCTGTATACAAGAATATAACTACTATAATACTGCTCCTATACACAAGAATATAACTACTATAATACTGCTCCTATATACAAGAATATAACTGCTATAATACTGCTCCTATATACAAGAATATAACTGCTATAATACTGCTCCTATATACAAGAATATAACTGCTATAATACTGCTCCTATATACAAGAATATAACTGCTATAATACTGCTCCTATATACAAGAATATAACTACTATAATACTGCTCCTATATACAAGAATATAACTACTATAATACTGCTCCTATATACAAGAATATAACTACTATAATACTGCTCCTATATACAAGAATATAACTACTATAATACTGCTCCTATATACAAGAATATAACTACTATAATACTGCTCCTATATACAAGAATATAACTACTATAATACTGCCTCCTATATACAAGAATATAACTACTATAATACTGCCTCCTATATACAAGAATATAACTACTATAATACTGCTCCTATATACAAGAATATAACTACTATAATACTGCTCCTATATGCAAGAATATAACTACTATAATACTGCTCCTATATACAAGAATATAACTACTATAATACTGCTCCTATATACAAGAATATAACTACTATAATACTGCTCCTATATACAAGAATATAACTACTATAATACTGCTCCTATATACAAGAATATAACTACTATAATACTGCTCCTATATACAAGAATATAACTACTATAATACTGTCTCCTATATACAAGAATATCACTACTATAATACTGCTCCTATATACAAGAATATACCTACTATAATACTGCTCCTATATGCAAGAATATAACTACTATAATACTGCTCCTATATACAAGAATATAACTACTATAATACTGCTCCTATATGCAAGAATATAACTACTAAAATACTGCTCCTATATACAAGACTATATCTACTATAATACTGCCCCTATATACAAGAATATAACTACTATAATACTGTCTCCTATATACAAGAATATAACTACTATAATACTGTCTCCTATATACAAGAATATAACTACTATAATACTGCTCCTATATACAAGAATATAACTACTATAATACTGCCTCCTATATACAAGAATATAACTACTATAATACTGCTCCTATATACAAGAATATAACTACTATAATACTGCTCCTATATACAAGAATATAACTACTATAATACTGCTCCTATATACAAGAATCGATCTTCTATATCACTGGGGCTCTCTGGTTATACAGTGCACTATGTGTCAGTAGTTTCTTGTATTATTGTTAGTTTATTTTCTTTCAGGGATGGAACATTTGGAGAACGGTCCTAGTGTCTCTGTGGATTATAACACTTCGGATCCTCTGATTCGCTGGGATTCTTATGACAATTTAAATGCACATCGGGAGGATAGTCTGGAAGGTCGGTACTTCACATCTGACTTTGAATTTTCTGTTAATGCAAGTAGCCTGCAAGTGTTATATCTGGTATATAGAGGATAGTCTGCGGGTGTTATATCTGGTATATAGAGGATAGCCTGCAGGTGTTATATCTGGTATATAGAGGATAGCCTGCAAGTGTTATATCTGGTATAGAGAGGATAGCCTGCAAGTGTTATATCTGGTATATAGAGGATAGTCTGCAAGTGTTATATCTGGTATATAGAGGATAGCCTGCAGGTGTTATATCTGGTATATAGAGGATAGCCTGCAGGTGTTATATCTGGTATATAGAGGATAGCCTGCAAGTGTTATATCTGGTATATAGAGGATAGTCTGCAGGTGTTATATCTGGCATATAGAGGATAGTCACCAGGTGTTATATCTGGTATATAGAGGATAGCCTGCAAGTGTTATATCTGGTATATAGAGGATAGTCTGCAAGTGTTATATCTGGTATATAGAGGATAGCCTGCAAGTGTTATATCTGGTATATAGAGGATAGTCTGCAGGTGTTATATCTGGTATATAGAGGATAGCCTGCAGGTGTTATATCTGGTATATAGAGGATAGCCTGCAGGTGTTATATCTGGTATATAGAGGATAGCCTGCAAGTGTTATATCTGGTATATAGAGGATAGTCTGCAGGTGTTATATCTGGTATATAGAGGATAGCCTGCAAGTGTTATATCTGGTATATAGAGGATAGCCTGCAAGTGTTATATCTGGTATATAGAGGATAGTCTGCAGGTGTTATATCTGGCATATAGAGGATAGTCACCAGGTGTTATATCTGGTATATAGAGGATAGCCTGCAGGTGTTATATCTGGTATATAGAGGATAGTCTGCAAGTGTTATATCTGGTATATAGAGGATAGTCACCAGGTGTTATATCTGGTATATAGAGGATAGCCTGCAGGTGTTATATCTGGTATATAGAGGATAGTCTGCAAGTGTTATATCTGGTATATAGAGGATAGTCTGCAGGTGTTATATCTGGTATATAGAGGATAGCCTGCAAGTGTTATATCTGGTATATAGAGGATAGTCTGCAAGTGTTATATCTGGTATATAGAGGATAGCCTGCAAGTGTTATATCTGGCATATAGAGGATAGTCTGCAGGTGTTATATCTGGTATATAGAGGATAGCCTGCAAGTGTTATATCTGGTATATAGAGGATAGCCTGCAGGTGTTATATCTGGTATATAGAGGATAGTCTGCAGGTGTTATATCTGGTATATAGAGGATAGTCTGCAGGTGTTAAATCTGGTATATAGAGGATAGTCTGCAGGTGTTATATCTGGTATATAGAGGATAGTCACCAGGTGTTATATCTGGTATATAGAGGATAGTCTGCAGGTGTTATATCTGGTATATAGAGGATAGTCTGCAGGTGTTATATCTGGTATATAGAGGATAGTCTGCAGGTGTTATATCTGGTATATAGAGGATAGTCTGCAGGTGTTATATCTGGTATATAGAGGATAGTCTGCAGGTGTTATATCTGGTATATAGAGGATAGTCTGCAGGTGTTATATCTGGTATATAGAGGATAGCCTGCAGGTGTTATATCTGATATATAGAGGATAGTCTGCAGGTGTTATATCTAGTATATAGAGGATAGCCTGCAGGTGTTATATCTGGTATATAGAGGATAGCCTGCAGGTGTTATATCTGGTATATAGAGGATAGCCTGCAGGTGTTATATCTGGTATATAGAGGATAGCCTGCAGGTGTTATATCTGGTATATAGAGGATAGTCTGCAAGTGTTATATCTGGTATATAGAGGATAGTCTGCAAGTGTTATATCTGGTATATAGAGGATAGTCTGCAGGTGTTATATCTGGTATATAGAGGATAGTCTGCAGGTGTTATATCTGGTATATAGAGGATAGCCTGCAGGTGTTATATCTGGTATATAGAGGATAGCCTGCAGGTGTTATATCTGGTATATAGAGGATAGCCTGCAGGAGTTATATCTGGTATATAGAGGATAGCCTGCAGGTGTTATATCTGGTATATAGAGGATAGTCTGCAGGTGTTATATCTGGTATATAGAGGATAGCCTGCAGGTGTTATATCTGGTATATAGAGGATAGCCTGTAAATTAATGTATCAGACCTAATACTTCTAAAAGCAGAGGGTTTGCTACAGATGCATCTATAACAGAGCCCACGTGACATGACAAAGCCCCAGGGCTGTTTTTTTTCACTGACAGCAAGCAGAGATCATATCCTCCAGCACCATCCCCATGCAGCAGGTGGGATGTGTATTGTACTGGTTGGTGTTAGTGGTCGTGGTGGGGAGACCCCACGTCTGTACACTATGCCTCATGTGATGAAGATGGCGTATATGGTGCGGACTATAGAATGGTGTATAAGGTGCGGACTATAGAATGGTGTATAAGGTGCGGACTATAGAATGGTGTATAAGGTGCGGACTATAGAATGGTGTATAAGGTGCGGACTATAGAATGGAGTATATGGTGCGGACTATAGAATGGTGTATATGGTGCGGACTATAGAATGGTGTATAAGGTGCGGACTATAGAATGGTGTATAAGGTGCGGACTATAGAATGGTGTATAAGGTGCGGACTATAGAATAGTGTATAAGGTGCGGACTATAGAATGGTGTATGAGGTGCGGACTATAGAATAGTGTATAAGGTGCGGACTATAGAATGGTGTATATGGTGCGGACTATAGAATGGTGTATATGGTGCGGACTATAGAATGGTGTATAAGGTGCGGACTATAGAATGGTGTATAAGGTGCGGACTATAGAATGGTGTATAAGGTGCGGACTATAGAATGGCGTATATGGTGCGGACTATAGAATGGCGTATATGGGAAGGACTATAGAATGGTGTATAAGGTGCGGACTATAGAATGGTGTATAAGGTGCGGACTATAGAATAGTTTATATGGTGCGGACTATAGAATGGTGTATAAGGTGCGGACTATAGAATGGTGTATAAGGTGCGGACTATAGAATGGTGTATAAGGTGCGGATTATAGAATGGTGTATATGGTGCGGACTATAGAATGGCGTATAAGGTGCGGACTATAGAATAGTGTACAAGGTGCGGACTATAGAATGGTGTATATGGTGCGGACTATAGAATGGTGTATAAGGTGCGGACTATAGAATAGTGTATAAGGTGCGGACTATAGAATGGTGTATAAGGTGCGGACTATAGAATGGTGTATAAGGTGCGGACTATAGAATGGTGTATAAGGTGCGGACTATAGAATGGTGTATAAGGTGCGGACTATAGAATAGTGTATAAGGTGCGGACTATAGAATGGTGTATAAGGTGCGGACTATAGAATGGTGTATAAGGTGCGGACTATAGAATGGTGTATAAGGTGCGGACTATAGAATGGTGTATATGGTGCGGACTATAGAATGGTGTATATGGTGCGGACTATAGAATGGTGTATAAGGTGCGGACTATAGAATGGCGTATAAGGTGCGGACTATAGAATGGCGTATAAGGTGCGGACTATAGAATGGCGTATATGGTGCGGACTATAGAATGGCGTATATGGTGCGGACTATAGAATGGTGTATAAGGTGCGGACTATAGAATGGCGTATAAGGTGCGGACTATAGAATGGCGTATATGGTGCGGACTATAGAATGGTGTATATGGTGCGGACTATAGAATGGTGTATATGGTGCGGACTATAGAATGGTGTATATGGTGCGGACTATAGAATGGCGTATAAGGTGCGGACTGTAGAATGGCGTATAAGGTGCGGACAGTAGAATGGCGTATAAGGTGCGGACTATAGAATGGCGTATATGGTGAGGACTATAGAATGGCGTATATGGTGCGGACTATAGAATGGCGTATGAGGTGCGGACTATAGAATGGCGTATGAGGTGCGGACTATAGAATGGTGTATGAGGTGCGGACTATAGAATGGTGTATAAGGTGCGGACTATAGAATGGCGTATATGGTGCGGACTATAGAATGGCTTATGAGGTGCGGACTATAGATTGGCGTATATGGTGCGGACTATAGAATGGCGTATATGGTGCGGACTATAGAATGGTGTATGAGGTGCGGACTATAGAATGGTGTATGAGGTGCGGACTATAGAATGGCGTATGAGGTGCGGACTATAGAATGGTGTATGAGGTGCGGACTATAGAATGGCGTATGAGGTGCGGACTATAGATTGGCGTATAAGGTGCGGACTATAGAATGGCGTATAAGGTGCGGACTATAGAATGGCGTATAAGGTGCGGACTATAGAATGGCGTATAAGGTGCGGACTATAGAATGGCGTATATGGTGCGGACTATAGAATAGCGTATAAGGTGCGGACTATAGAATGGTGTATATGGTGCGGACTATAGAATGGTGTATATGGTGCGGACTATAGAATGGTGTATGAGGTGCGGACTATAGAATGGTGTATGAGGTGCGGACTATAGAATGGTGTATATGGTGCGGACTATAGAATGGTGTATGAGGTGCGGACTATAGAATGGTGTATGAGGTGCGGACTATAGAATGGTGTATGAGGTGCGGACTATAGAATGGTGTATATGGTGCGGACTATAGAATGGCGTATATGGTGCGGACTATAGAATGGTGTATGAGGTGCGGACTATAGAATGGTGTATGAGGTGCGGACTATAGATTGGCGTATAAGGTGCGGACTATAGAATGGCGTATAAGGTGCGGACTATAGAATGGCGTATATGGTGCGGACTATAGAATAGCGTATAAGGTGCGGACTATAGAATGGTGTATATGGTGCGGACTATAGAATGGTGTATATGGTGCGGACTATAGAATGGTGTATATGGTGCGGACTATAGAATGGTGTATGAGGTGCGGACTATAGAATGGTGTATGAGGTGCGGACTATAGAATGGTGTATATGGTGCGGACTATAGAATGGTGTATGAGGTGCGGACTATAGAATGGTGTATGAGGTGCGGACTATAGAATGGTGTATATGGTGCGGACTATAGAATGGTGTATATGGTGCGGACTATAGAATGGTGTATATGGTGCGGACTATAGAATGGCGTATAAGGTGCGGACTATAGAATGGCGTATAAGGTGCGGACAATAGAATGGCGTATATGGTGAGGACTATAGAATGGCGTATGAGGTGCGGACTATAGAATGGTGTATGAGGTGCGGACTATAGAATGGTGTATAAGGTGCGGACTATAGAATGGTGTATAAGGTGCGGACTATAGAATGGCGTATAAGGTGCGGACTATAGAATGGCGTATATGGTGCGGACTATAGAATGGCGTATATGGTGCGGACTATAGAATGGCGTATAAGGTGCGGACTATAGAATGGTGTATGAGGTGCGGACTATAGAATGGCGTATGAGGTGCAGACTATAGATTGGCGTATATGGTGCGAACTATAGAATGGCGTATATGGTGCGGACTATAGAATGGCGTATAAGGTGCGGACTATAGAATGGCGTATGAGGTGCGGACTATAGAATGGTGTATGAGGTGCGGACTATAGAATGGCGTATAAGGTGCGAACTATAGAATGGCGTATATGGTGCGGACTATAGAATGGCGTATAAGGTGCGGACTATAGAATGGCGTATATGGTGCGGACTATAGAATGGCGTATATGGTGCGGACTATAGAATGGCGTATATGGTGCGGACTATAGAATGGCGTATGAGGTGCGGACTATAGATTGGCGTATAAGGTGCGGACTATAGAATGGCGTATATAGTGCGGACTATAGATTGGCGTATAAGGTGCGGACTATAGAATGGCGTATATGGTGCGGACTATAGATTGGCGTATAAGGTGCGGACTATAGAATGGCGTATATGGTGCGGACTATAGAATGGCGTATATGGTGCGGACTATAGAATGGCGTATATAGTGCGGACTATAGAATGGCGTATATGGTGCGGACTATAGATTGGCGTAACGTGGGCGCCCCAGCACTTTTCCTGCAGTCAGGCTTGATGTTTCTCGGACTGTCAGGTTGCTGCCCCTGATTTATGGCTGTCAGGAGGCGGCACAGGAAGCTGACACCTTCAAGTGAGAGACGGGGAGAAACTTTTGGCCTCTGAGCTGTTTACTTGTGGCAGCCGGCGCAGTGTTTGTATTCGGAGGAATGTCTTTGGCGGGTGCAGAGGCTGTAGTGATGTATGATTCCCAAATAACGACCCCACAAATGGGCAAAACTGCAACTTCTTAGAGGCTGCATGGCTGCAGTACTGCACGTGACCACTGGGGGTGACCTAGCGCCTGCTTTCTCCTGCTCCATGACATCTGGTGATCTTTCCATTCTAGTCTGGTGTCCGCTCTGGACTCCTAACCTTGTGTCAGGAAAAATGTGTGACCTTGTGAGTGACAACTCGGCTGAGTGCAGGCTCCACCGCCCCATCACATATTCCCTGAGTGTGTGTCACCAGTGTGCAGGAACCAGGAGGAGCAGGATGAGCAGTGCTGTAGGTGCTTCCTTCTCAGCAGCCGATCCCTCCATCACTGTTAAGGGATTCTCCTATATACTTTGAATTTCAGTTTCTTTCCAGTTTCAAAACCTCTGCTTGCTGTCAGTGGACAGGAATATTCCTGCTTATATCTAGGGGCTAAAAACTTGTCCAGAGATAAAACTTCCTACAGTTGAGGATGTTCACGCTCCCTGACAACAAGCAGAGATCTTAACCATGCTGGGAAACTATCCTGCACAGTATAAATCCAATTCACAGAACATTTCATTCTACAATGATAAAGCTTCATATTCCAAGGACTGAATGTGGCCCCTGCCAGAGCCGCCTGTCCCCTCTATATATCACTAGGGCGGCCCCCCGTGTATGTGTGGTGTGTGTGTACATGTATACAGAATATATATGTGGGGTGTGTACATGTATACAGGTTGTATATATATATGTGTGGTGTGTGTGTGTACATGTATACAGATTATATATGTGGGGTGTGTACATGTATACAGGTTGTGCGTGTGTGTACATGTATACAGGTTGTATATATATATGTGTGGTGTGTGTGTACATGTATACAGAATATATATGTGGGGTGTGTACATGTATACAGGTTGTATATATATATGTGTGGTGTGTGTGTGTACATGTATACAGATTATATATGTGGGGTGTGTACATGTATACAGGTTGTGCGTGTGTGTACATGTATACAGGTTGTATATATATATGTGTGGTGTGTGTGTACATGTATACAGATGTATACAGGTTGTGCGTGTGTGTACATGTATACAGGTTGTATATATATATGTGTGGTGTGTGTGTACATGTATACAGATTATATATGTGGGGTGTGTACATGTATACAGATGTATACAGGTTGTGCGTGTGTGTACATGTATACAGGTTGTATATATATATGTGTGGTGTTTGTGTACATGTATACAGATGTATACAGGTTGTGCGTGTGTGTACATGTATACAGGTTGTATATATATATGTGTGGTGTGTGTGTACATGTATACAGATTATATATGTGGGGTGTGTACATGTATACAGATGTATACAGGTTGTGCGTGTGTGTACATGTATACAGAATATATATGTGGGGTGTGTACATGTATACAGATGTATACAGGTTGTGTGTGTATATACATTGCTGCAGTGAATACATTGGTATATGATCCCACTGATATACTTACCTATGTGAGGAGGGGGATATAATGATTACCTACAGTAGGTGCAGTGAATACATTGGTATATGATCCCACTGATATACTTACCTATGTGAGGAGGGGGATATAATGATTACCTACAGTAGGTGCAGTGAATACATTGGTATATGATCCCACTGATATACTTACCTATGTTAGGAGGGGGATATAATGATTACCTACAGTAGGTGCAGTGAATACATTGGTATATGATCCCACTGATATACTTACCTATGTGAGGAGGGTGATATAATGATTACCTACAGTAGGTGCAGTGAATACATTGGTATATGATTCCACTGATATACTTACCTATGTGAGGAGGGTGATATAATGATTACCTACAGTAGGTGCAGTGAACACATTGGTATATGATCCCACTGATATACTTACCTATGTGAGGAGGGTGATATAATGATTACCTACAGTAGGTGCAGTGAATACATTGGTATATGATCCCACTGATATACTTACCTATGTGAGGAGGGTGATATAATGATTACCTACAGTAGGTGCAGTGAATACATTGGTATATGATCCCACTGATATACTTACCTATGTGAGGAGGGGGATATAATGATTACCTACAGTAGGTGCAGTGAATACATTGGTATATGATTCCACTGATATACTTACCTATGTGAGGAGGGGGATATAATGATTACCTACAGTAGGTGCAGTGAATACATTGGTATATGATCCCACTGATATACTTACCTATGTGAGGAGGGTGATATAATGATTACCTACAGTAGGTGCAGTGAATACATTGGTATATGATCCCACTGATATACTTACCTATGTGAGGAGGGTGATATAATGATTACCTACAGTAGGTGCAGTGAATACATTGGTATATGATCCCAGTGATATACTTACCTATGTGAGGAGGGGGATATAATGATTACCTACAGTAGGTGCAGTGAATACATTGGTATATGATTCCAGTGATATACTTACCTATGTGAGGAGGGGGATATAATGATTACCTACAGTAGGTGCAGTGAATACATTGGTATATGATCCCACTGATATACTTACCTATGTGAGGAGGGGGATATAATGATTACCTACAGTAGGTGCAGTGAATACATTGGTATATGATCCCACTGATATACTTACCTATGTGAGGAGGGTGATATAATGATTACCTACAGTAGGTGCAGTGAACACATTGGTATATGATCCCACTGATATACTTACCTATGTGAGGAGGGTGATATAATGATTACCTACAGTAGGTGCAGTGAATACATTGGTATATGATTCCAGTGATATACTTACCTATGTGAGGAGGGGGATATAATGATTACCTACAGTAGGTGCAGTGAATACATTGGTATATGATCCCACTGATATACTTACCTATGTGAGGAGGGGGATATAATGATTACCTACAGTAGGTGCAGTGAATACATTGGTATATGATCCCACTGATATACTTACCTATGTGAGGAGGGGGATATAATGATTACCTACAGTAGGTGCAGTGAATACATTGGTATATGATCCCACTGATATACTTACCTATGTGAGGAGGGTGATATAATGATTACTTACAGTAGGTGCAGTGAACACATTGGTATATGATCCCACTGATATACTTACCTATGTGAGGAGGGGGATATAATGATTACCTACAGTAGGTGCAGTGAACACATTGGTATATGATCCCACTGATATACTTACCTATGTGAGGAGGGGGATATAATGATTACCTACAGTAGGTGCAGTGAATACATTGGTATATGATCCCACTGATATACTTACCTATGTGAGGAGGGGGATATAATGATTACCTACAGTAGGTGCAGTGAATACATTGGTATATGATTCCACTGATATACTTACCTATGTGAGGAGGGGGATATAATGATTACCTACAGTAGGTGCAGTGAATACATTGGTATATGATTCCACTGATATACTTACCTATGTGAGGAGGGGGATATAATGATTACCTACAGTAGGTGCAGTGAACACATTGGTATATGATTCCACTGATATACTTACCTATGTGAGGAGGGGGATATAATGATTACCTACAGTAGGTGCAGTGAATACATTGGTATATGATCCCACTGATATACTTACCTATGTGAGGAGGGGGATATAATGATTACCTACAGTAGGTGCAGTGAATACATTGGTATATGATCCCACTGATATACTTACCTATGTGAGGAGGGGGATATAATGATTACCTACAGTAGGTGCAGTGAATACATTGGTATATGATTCCACTGATATACTTACCTATGTGAGGAGGGTGATATAATGATTACCTACAGTAGGTGCAGTGAATACATTGGTATATGATCCCACTGATATACTTACCTATGTGAGGAGGGGGATATAATGATTACCTACAGTAGGTGCAGTGAACACATCAGAACATATGAACAACCTATTAGGTAGGTTGGGTTTGCCCTCTAGTAAGGAGATTGATATACTTACCTTTGTGAGAAGGATAATATGCTAATTATGGTAATTGTGAAGATGGTCGTTAGTGATTACTCTCATGGGAGGAGGTGGGTCTATAACTTCATTTACTAAAAACACAAAACACTTCAGCGATTATGTTTTTTGGGTCTTAATTACTGCAGAAAAATAAAGGAATAAATATTATAACTAATATACAGTGCTCCCTCAAGTTACAATATTAACTGGTTCCAGGACGACCATTGTATGTTGAAACCATTGTATGTTGAGACCAGAACTCTATGGAAACCTGTTAATTGATTCTGAAGCCCCAAAATGTCATCCGAAAAAAAGGCAAAAGTGAAGATTAAAGAAAAATAAGTAGATAACTAATATAGATAAAGCAAATCCTTACATATAAAAGTAAGAAAGATCTGCTGGGAGCTGTAATCACTGTTTATGTCAGTGTTTCCCAACCAGGGTGCCTCCAGCTATTGCAAAACTACAACTCCCAGCATGCCCGGACAGCCAACGGCTGTCCGGGCGTGCTGGGATTTGTAGTTTTACAACAGCTGGAGGCACCCTGGTTGGGAAACAATGGTTTATGTAGAGGACAGAAGCTTCTTCAGCATCCTATACAATACACAGTGTCCCAAATGGAGCCGCCCTGACCTGGTGTCCAATGGAGCAACTAACCCTGGCACAGGTAAAGAGTAGTATGGAACTTGTAGTTCCTCACTGTACTGTAGGGGGCGCTACCAGACACCAGTCAGTGCATGCACTTCAGTAATACAGGTAAGGAGTAGTACAGAACTTGTAGTTCCTCACTGTACTGTAGGGGGCGCTACCAGACACCAGTCAGTGCATACACTTCAGTAATACAGGTAAGGAGTAGTACAGAACTTGTAGTTCCTCCCTGTACTGTAGGGGGCGCTACCAGACACCAGTCAGTGCATGCACTTCAGTAATACAGGTAAGGAGTAGTACAGAACTTGTAGTTCCTCCCTGTACTGTAGGGGGCGCTACCAGACACCAGTCAGTGCATGCACTTCAGTAATACAGGTAAGGAGTAGTACAGAACTTGTAGTTCCTCACTGTACTGTAGGGGGCGCTACCAGACACCAGTCAGTGCATGCACTTCAGTAATACAGGTGATTTACCAGTAAAATGCCCGTTCTGATTGGTCAGTTCCTCCAGTTGTGACAGGTATCACAGATCTGGACTGTCTGTAGTATTGTATGTTGAGTCTGGTTTCGAGTTACAATGGTCCAGAAAAGACCATTGTATGCTGAAACTATTGTATGTTGAGGCCATTGTAAGTTGAGGGATCACTGTATTTACATATGATTATGGATGGATTATATGGATCATTCCAGTATTGTTGGTCTCTAATATCATAAGTGAGAATCCATTCATTTGTAATATACTATATATAAAAACAAACAATGAAACAACAACAACAAGTTATACGCTCCCAATCATTGATGATGCAATATGAATCTCATTATTATGTCATAAGACCGTGTCTCCATCTCTGCATATCCGCCGAAGTGTCATTTTCTAAGTTCTCCCGCATGCGCGACCATTTGGACATGCGATATCACTCCCTGTTTACGTCAACGGAGAGTGAGTCTAAGCGCGTGCGCGAGACATGTATGCAGGGAATGCGGCTGTGCTGGGCGAGTGCGCAGGTGGAGGCGCACGCGCAGTATGGACATAAGGAGGAGTGTGAGCACACGGCGGAGCACAGGTAAGTTCCTGAGTTCCGGTGAGCGGCACCAATGGGGAGAATCCCCTGTGATTGACAATTGGAGAAGAGATGACAACTAAGGAAGTATAGTCCCTGGGGGCAGGAGCGTCCCCCGGGAATGGTGAAAATAAAGATATTACCCTATATAACACTTTGCCAAGCGTTATATAGGGTAAAATCTGATGATTGGTTCCCTTTAAGTACACACTGCGGGTATGCTGTACACATATCAATGGCAGTCCACAAAGACGTCAGTACCGGGGTAATATATCAGTGCTTGTAATGCTGGCTTTTATATCACACACAGCTCATTCTTATGATTTCAAAAACAATAAACGTTAAGTTTTATTTATTTACAGTAAGAGATAAAAAGTGGACGTTTTACTCAGTCCTTGTAGACTGAATTGCATTTATAGTAACATATGTTAAAGGGGTATTCCAGGATAAAACTTTTTATACATATATATATATATATATATATATATATATATATATATATATATATATATATCAATCAACTGGCTCCAGAAAGTTAAACAGATTTGTAAATTACTTAACTATTACTATTAAAAAATCTTAATCCTTTCAGTACTTATGAGCTTCTGAAGTTAAGGTTGTTCTCTCTGATGACTCGTGTCTCGGGAACCGCCCAGTTTAGAAGAGGTTTGCTATGGGGATTTGCTTCTAAACTGGGCGGTTCCCGAGACACGTGTCATCAGAGAGCACTTAGACAGAAAAGAACAACCTTAACTTCAGAAGCTCATAAGTACTGAAAGGATTAAGATTTTTTAACAGAAGTAATTTACAAATCTGTTTAACTTTCTGGAGCCAGTTGATATATATAAAAAAGTTTTGGCCTGGAGTACCCCTTTAATTCCCTTTTAGCTCACTATTATGATTTGTTACCATAAAAGTTACATTTTATAAAGTGTCAGTGAGGGATAACAAGGGGACCTTTCTCTCAGTCCCAGTGGGCTGAGTTTCAGGCAACAATGAAGATTCGTTAGTGATCAGGCCCCGGATAGTAATGAAAGATAACATGGAGCAGCTCCTCGTCTGGATAAGAGACAATACACACATTGACCTCTCACAACTCTACACAGCCAGAAAGAATTCTCCACAATCTGCTGCAGTCCTTCTCCTGGGACTTGTGGTTCACCAGGTGGATATACGTATGAAAAGGGGAGCGGACGACTGTAAAACACAACAAAACAAGCCCCCGCTCCTTACTCTAATACCCCAAGGATCTCAGTGGCCAGATGAGAATAGAAGCAAAACAACCAATGTATCCACCTGAGGAAGGGTTGACCGGCCCCCGCACCTTGCATATCATTATGTATTTTATGGTAGGGATCTGAGGAACTGTGACCAGGGCTGAGTAGTGATGTGTACACCCCGGGGGCAGATCCTCTCCAGAGCAGCCCATCTTGTAGGGTGTTCCCAGTATGCAGTGGTCACTACTGACCAAAAGAGTCCAAGGAAGGACAACCAAGGGCCGGTCCCTGGTGGTCTCTTAGTCTGGGGGTCCCAGGCTGTGACATGTGTGGACAGTATAAGGACATTACAGCACCTATCGGGTATTACAGGCAGAAGATAGGATTTGGGCCCCATTATAAATGCTGGGGAGCTGATGATGAGGCAGTGACATCATTGTAGAGATGAATCAGCTGCATGAATAACATTTTCCACTTGTTGGCAGGAGATGCTGTTTTGGTGCAGAGTGCTGCAATGGAGAAAAATGCCCCAGAGGGAACAGAATTAGGGGGAACAGTTGCCAGAAATGGGGAGGGACAGCGGCAAGAATAAGGGGGAACAGCAGCCACAATAAGGGGGCAGATGCCAGAACAAGGGGATGGTGCAGGCAAAAGAAGAGAAGAGCAGCTGTCGGAACAAGGGGGAAACAGCAGCCTGAACAAGAGGCGAACAGCAGCCAGAATAAGAGGGGGCAGAGACCAGAAAAAGGGGAGAGCAGCTGCTAGAATAAGGGGGGCAGAGGCCAGAACTCTCTTGTCAGGCACCAACCAGGGGACAGGGAGAGTGAGCCCTAAACTGACCCTAAAACTGCTCTCCCTGCCTACTTTACCATCCATCCTAAACAGTGGATTGACAACTGAGCGCCGGTCCCTCCCTGAATTAAAGTGCAGGGGCCTAAAAACACATACTAATAAATTGTCGGTAACAAACCAGAAACATAACAGGAACATAGAACTCTATAACAGATTAAGTTCAGCGGACACAGATCAGAGAGTTAGTACAGAGGACACTATATGAGCAGTCATGAACAGAGGACTTCATAGATCAGCGGACATGAACAGAGTCATCGTGAACAGAGGACACTATAGATAAGCGGTCATGAACAGAACTCCAAAGATCTGAATAATGAACTAATAAACATGTAGGCCCTCATTTACTATTGCAAACCCGGCATGTTTTGTCAGGTTGTATGCCAGATTCTGGCGCATTGTGCCAGAAATTCTGTCTGTGCCAGAATTTGCGCCAAAATTGAAAAAACCCTAACTCTCCATTTTGTTAAGAAAATCCTAAAAAGGGGCGTGACCGTAAGGGAAAGGGGGCGTGGTCACAAAAAGGGGCATGTTCCCGACATTTTCACAAGATCTCAACATATTTACTAAGGTTTCCATAGAAAATGTGGTGAATTTCAGCTGAGGAAAACCCGACAGATCAAAGTATGTGTGAAAAAAGCAAAATGTAGGGAAAGTGGAAAATGTAGGGAAACCTTAGTAAATACTGTGGAAAATAAATTGTAGGGAATTAAAACCCACAAAGAAACCTACACAACACTCTTAGTACCAGACACCAGACAGGAAAATGGATAAGTCAGAACATACTCAACAACAAAACAGGAATAAGCTTAATCCCCTAGAAAAACCTCCAGAAGACACAGGAACAGGATATAATTATAGAACACTGTTCACACTGAACACAAGACCGGAATAATGGCAATCCCTTCAGAACACCTCCAGTAGATGCAGGAATACCAATACCCTCTAAATCCCCATGGACAGGTGACGCCTAAATACACAGGGTATAATATAGAACACTGTTCACACTGAACACAAGACCGGAATAGCAATTCCTCCGAACACCTCCAGTAGACACGGAGTCCCCATGGAGCGGTAACAGGGATCTAACATAGGACACTGTTCACACTGGACACACAAACTGGACACTCCACTAAAGGAGTAGCCATTAATAATAAATCCAAATAGAATACTGGCCAAATGGAACTGGTCACAGCAGGAACAATTTACAGCTTTAAAACAGGATTAGATACATTCATGGAACAAAATAACATTAATGCTTATGAAGAAATATAAAATCCCATCCCCAATATCGCGCCGCACCCCTACCCCTTAATTCCCTGGTTGAACTTGATGGACATATGTCTTTTTTCGGCGGTACTAACTAACTATGTAACTATGTAACAGCATACTCACTAGTGTGGACAGGATGCTGGCCCAGTAGGAAAACAAAAATATAAAACACAGAACTTCATAAGAACGGATACAAGAGAAAACACAGTGTGAACAGACACATAGCATGTGTATACAAACACAGATTAAAATCTATAACCATGCCACCTAACCATGACTTAAACCAGAAAATACAAAGTGCATGCTAAAGCAAAATAGTAGATTACAAACTCAAATAAAGAGTGTTTCACCAAGAGCTCCATGCAGCATGTGCAGCATCTTAGCAAGTCAGGATATAATGAAGTCAATCACCAGCCCAGAGGCTAGACTGGGCTGACATTATAGGGGTATTCCAGGCAAAAACTTTTTTTTAATATATGTGCATGATTGGAGAATATCCCCATAGGAACTGAACAGCTCCTGGGACATGACATCATCATTGAGCAGTTAGAAAGAAAACAACAACTCAACTTCAGAAGCTAATAACTATTAGAAGGATTAAGATTTTTTAATAGAAGTAATTTACAAATCTGTTTAACTTTCCGGAGCCAGTTGATAAATAAAAAAAAAGTTTTGGCCTTGAATACCCCTTTAAATAGACACACCCAAGGAGCTATTGGCTAGCAAATCAAAGACATTAACTATTCCCTGGCCAGGAAACATAAAACTGTTCACACACAAGCAAACCAATAGCTGTGTGTGAACACAGGCCAATACAGACATGACATCTCTGTTCTCCTTTATCAGCCATGTCAGGAGGGGATAGGTGATTGTAGGACAGGAGAATATATCTATTGTTCTCTGTTATCAGCCATGTCAGGAGGGGAGAGGTGACCGTAGGACAGGTGAATATATATATATTGTTCTCTGTTATCAGCCATGTCAGGAGAGGAGAGGTGACTGTAGGACAGGGGAATATAATATATTGTTCTCTGTTATCAGCCATGTCAGGAGGGGAGAGGTGACCATCGGACAGTTAAAGATATCTATTGTTCTCTGTTATCAGCCATGTCAGGAGAGGTGACTGTAGGACAGGTGAATATAATCTATGGTTTTCTGTTATTAGCCATGTCAGTAGGGGAGAGGTGACTGTAGGACAGGTGAATATAATCTATTGTTTTCTGTTATTAGCCATGTCAGGAGGGGAGAGGTGACTGTAGGACAGGTGAATATAATCTATTGTTCTCTGTTATCAGCCATGTCAGGAAGGGGAGAGGTGACTGTAGGACAGGTGAATATAATCTATTGTTCTCTGTTATCAGTCATGTCAGGAGAGGAGAGGTGACTGTAGGACAGGTGAATATAATCTATGGTTTTCTGTTATTAGCCATGTCAGTAGGGGAGAGGTGACTGTAGGACAGGTGAATATAATCTATTGTTTTCTGTTATCAGCCATGTCAGGAGGGGAGAGGTGACTGTAGGACAGGAGAATATAATATATTGTTCTCTGTTATCAGCCATGTCAGGAGAGGAGAGGTGACTGTAGGACAGGTGAATATAATCTATTGTTCTCTGTTATCAGCCATGTCAGGAAGGGGAGAGGTGACTGTAGGACAGGTGAATATATCTATTGTTCTCTGTTATCAGCCATGTCAGGAGGGGAGAGGTGACTGTAGGACAGGTGCATATATCTATTGTTCTCTGTTATCAGCCATGTCAGGAGGGGAGAGGTGACTGTAGGACAGGTGAATATAATCTATTGTTTTCTGTTATCAGCCATGTCAGGAGAGGAGAGGTGACTGTAGGACAGGTGAATATAATCTATTGTTCTCTGTTATCAGCCATGTCAGGAAGAGGAGAGGTGACTGTAGGACAGGTGAATATATCTATTGTTCTCTGTTATCAGCCATGTCAGGAGAGGAGAGGTGACTGTAGGACAGGTGAATATATCTATTGTTCTCTGTTATCAGTCATGTCAGGAGAGGAGAGGTGACTGTAGGACAGGTGAATATAATCTATTGTTCTCCTGGTGCTCCAGAGATCTTCCTGTGTATTTAATCCTATTATAGCTATGAGGGAACGTGTCCATATCTGTAACAGCTTCGGAATGTGCGTCCTGTATTAAGCATCTCCCTCCGTAGCCCGACTCTTAATAGTCACCACCAGGAGACGGAGATCGTCTGTTCCTTCAGTCTTCAGTCCAGGGGCCAAGAGCCAGAAATCCCCCGGCCCAGATGTTCTTCAAGTTAGAAGCTGCTCATGTTATTTGTAACAAATCCTATAGGAGAGCATGAGGAGGATGGTGGGAGTACTTCTGTATAGGAGGAGGATGGTGGGAGTACTTCTATATAGGAGGAGGAGGATGGTGGGAGTACTTCTATATAGGAGGAGGATGGTGGGAGTTCTTCTATATAGGAGGAGGATGGTGGGAGTACTTCTGTATAGGAGGAGGATGGTGGGAGTACTTCTATATAGGAGGAGGATGGTGGGAGTACTTCTGTATAGGAGGAGGATGGTGGGAGTACTTCTGTATAGGAGGAGGATGGTGGGAGTACTTCTATATAGGAGGAGGATGGTGGGAGTACTTCTGTATAGGAGGAGGATGGTGGGAGTACTTCTATATAGGAGGAGGATGGTGGGAGTACTTCTGTATAGGAGGAGGATGGTGGGAGTACTTCTATATAGGAGGAGGAGGATGGTGGGAGTACTTCTATATAGGAGGAGGATGGTGGGAGTACTTCTATATAGGAGGAGGAGGATGGTGGGAGTACTTCTGTATAGGAGGAGGATGGTGGGAGTACTTCTATATAGGAGGAGGATGGTGGGAGTACTTCTATATAGGAGGAGGATGGTGGGAGTTCTTCTATATAGGAGGAGGATGGTGGGAGTACTTCTGTATAGGAGGAGGATGGTGGGAGTACTTCTATATAGGAGGAGGATGGTGGGATTACTTCTGTATAGGAGGAGGATGGTGGGAGTACTTCTGTATAGGAGGAGGATGGTGGGAGTACTTCTATATAGGAGGAGGATGGTGGGAGTACTTCTGTATAGGAGGAGGATGGTGGGAGTACTTCTATATAGGAGGAGGATGGTGGGAGTACTTCTGTATAGGAGGAGGATGGTGGGAGTACTTCTGTATAGGAGGAGGATGGTGGGAGTACTTCTGTATAGGAGGAGGATGGTGGGAGTACTTCTGTATAGGAGGAGGATGGTGGGAGTACTTCTGTATAGGAGGAGGATGGTGGGAGTACTTCTGTATAGGAGGAGGATGGTGGGAGTACTTCTGTATAGGAGGAGGATGGTGGGAGTACTTCTGTATAGGAGGAGGATGGTGAGAGTACTTCTGTATAGGAGGAGGATGGTGAGAGTACTTCTGTATAGGAGGAGGATGGTGGGAGTACTTCTGTATAGGAGAAGGATGGTGGGGGCACTTCTATATAGGAGGAGGATGGTGGGAGTACTTCTATATAGGAGGAGAAGGATGGTGGGAGTACTTCTATATAGGAGGAGAAGGATGGTGGGAGTACTTCTATATAGGAGGAGAAGGATGGTGGGAGTACTTCTATATAGGAGGAGAAGGATGGTGGGAGTACTTCTATATAGGAGGGGGAGGATGGTGGGAGTACTTCTATATAGGAGGAGGAGGATGGTGGGAGTTCTTCTATATAGGAGGAGGATGGTGGGAGCACTTCTGTATAGGAGGAGGATGGTGGGAGTACTTCTGTATAGGAGGAGGATGGTGGGAGCACTTCTGTATAGGAGGAGGATGGTGGGAGTACTTCTGTATAGGAGGAGGATGGTGAGAGTACTTCTGTATAGGAGGAGGATGGTGAGAGTACTTCTGTATAGGAGGAGGATGGTGGGAGTACTTCTGTATAGGAGAAGGATGGTGGGGGCACTTCTATATAGGAGGAGGATGGTGGGAGTACTTCTATATAGGAGGAGAAGGATGGTGGGAGTACTTCTATATAGGAGGAGAAGGATGGTGGGAGTGCTTCTATATAGGAGGAGAAGGATGGTGGGAGTACTTCTATATAGGAGGAGGAGGATGGTGGGAGTACTTCTATATAGGAGGGGGAGGATGGTGGGAGTACTTCTATATAGGAGGAGGAGGATGGTGGGAGTTCTTCTATATAGGAGGAGGATGGTGGGAGCACTTCTGTATAGGAGGAGGATGGTGGGAGTACTTCTGTATAGGAGGAGGATGGTGGGAGCACTTCTGTATAGGAGGAGGATGGCGGGAGTACTTCTGTATAGGAGGAGGATGGTGGGAGTACTTCTGTATAGGAGGAGGATGGCGGGAGTACTTCTGTATAGGAGGAGGATGGCGGGAGTTCTTCTGTATAGGAGGAGGATGGCGGGAGCTCTTCTGTATAGGAGGAGGATGGCGGGAGCACTTCTGTATAGGAGGAGGATGGCGGGAGCACTTCTGTATAGGAGGAGGATGGCGGGAGTTCTTCTGTATAGGAGGAGGATGGCGGGAGCACTTCTGTATAGGAGGAGGATGGCGGGAGTTCTTCTATATAGGGGGAGAAGGATGGCGGGAGCACTTCTGTATAGGAGGGGGAGGATGGCGGGAGTACTTCTGTATAGGAGGAGGATGGTGGGAGTACTTCTATATAGGAGGGGGAGGATGGCGGGAGTACTTCTGTATAGGAGGAGGATGGTGGGAGTACTTCTGTATAGGAGGAGGATGGCGGGAGTACTTCTGTATAGGAGGAGGATGGCGGGAGTTCTTCTGTATAGGAGGAGGATGGCGGGAGCTCTTCTGTATAGGAGGAGGATGGCGGGAGCACTTCTGTATAGGAGGAGGATGGCGGGAGCACTTCTGTATAGGAGGAGGATGGCGGGAGCACTTCTGTATAGGAGGGGGAGGATGGCGGGAGTACTTCTATATAGGAGGGGGAGGATGGTGGGAGTACTTCTATATAGGAGGGGGAGGATGGCGGGAGTACTTCTATATAGGAGGGGGAGGATGGTGGGAGTACTTCTATATAGGAGGGGGAGGATGGTGGGAGTAATTCTATATAGGAGGAGGATGGTGGGAGTACTTCTATATAGGAGGAGGATGATGGTGGGAGTAATTCTATATAGGAGGAGGATGGTGGGAGTACTTCTATATAGGAGGAGGATGATTGGAGTTCTAAATAGAAGGAGGATGTTGGGAGTAATTCTATATAGGAGGGGGAGGATGGCGGGAGTACTTCTATATAGGAGGGGGAGGATGGTGGGAGTACTTCTATATAGGAGGGGGAGGATGGTGGGAGTAATTCTATATAGGAGGAGGATGGTGGGAGTACTTCTATATAGGAGGAGGATGATTGGAGTTCTAAATAGAAGGAGGATGTTGGGAGTAATTCTATATAGGAGGAGGATGGTGGGAGTACTTCTATATAGGAGGAGGATGATTGGAGTTCTAAATAGAAGGAGGATGTTGGGAGTAATTCTATATAGAAGGAGGATGTTGGGATTACTTCTATATAGAAGGAGGATGTTGGGAGTAATTCTATATAGAAGGAGGATGTTGGGATTACTTCTATATAGGAGGAGGATGTTGGGATTACTTCTATATAGGAGGAGGATGGTGGGAGTACTTCTATATAGGAGGAGGATGGTGGGAGTAATTCTATATAGGAGGAGGATGTTGGGAGTAATTCTATATAGGAGGAGGATGTTGGGATTACTTCTATATAGGAGGAGGATGGTGGGAGTACTTCTATATAGGAGGAGGATGGTGGGAGTAATTCTATATAGGAGGAGGATGTTGGGAGTAATTCTATATAGGAGGAGGATGTTGGGATTACTTCTATATAGAAGGAGGATGTTGGGATTACTTCTATATAGAAGGAGGATGTTGGGATTACTTCTACATAGGAGGAGGAGGATGGTGGGAATACTATATAGGTGAAGAGGATGATGGGAGTACTTTTAAATAGGAGGAGGATGGTGGGAGTACCTCCCTGGAGCTGTTAGTAGATTTGCCATTCAGGATTGTAGTAAAGATGAGTCATGGCCCCAGCACTGATAGGAGAATCAGTCACCTACTTCCTCTGCTCCGTACACATTTTCCTGGGAACGTTTCTTGTCTAAACAGATTTCTGTGGAGCCCCCTCTGGAATCCATCTTGATGGAACATTCCATGTGATCTGCCTTCTAGCAGCCTGTCATCTTCAGCCAATCAGGAGGCTCCTGCATCCTGGACTGCGCACTTTATATGGCGGTGACAGAACGCAGCGCTCTCATTGGCTCCAAACACTTGAGTGATTTCAGACGCACAATGTTACATGACACATTGTTATTATTCCACCATTCCGATCGTGTTCTGTGTCACTGGGAGAATTATTAATGGCGGAACAGGAAATCTACAGTATATAGTGTAGTGTGTCCTCAACATGTCCCCCATAACAGTGTCATCTACAGACTATGGAGGACGACAGGGAAAGAGGGGTCAATCCTGGTACAATATAGAGTGTCCTCTACATGTCCCCCATAACAGTGTCATCTACAGACTATGGAGGACGACAGGGAAAGAGGGGTCAATCCTGGTACAATATAGAGTGTCCTCTACATGTCCCCCATAACAGTGTCATCTACAGACTATGGAGGACGACAGGGAAAGAGGGGTCAATCCTGGTACAATATAGAGTGTCCTCAACATATCCCCCATAACAGTGTCATCTACAGACTATGGAGGACGACAGGGAAAGAGGGGTCAATCCTGGTACAATACAGAGTGTCCTCAACATATCCCCATAACAGTGTCATCTACAGACTATGGAAGACGACAGGGAAAGAGGGGTCAATCCTGATACAATATAGAGTGTCCTCAACATATGCCCCATAACAGAGTCATCTACAGACTATGGAGGACGACAGGGAAGGAGGGGTCAATCCTGGTACAATATAGAGTGTCCTCTACATATCCCCCATAACAGTGTCATCTACAGACTATGGAGGACGACAGGGAAAGAGGGGTCAATCCTGGTACAATATAGAGTGTCCTCTACATATCCCCCATAACAGTGTCATCTACAGACTATGGAGGACGACAGGGAAAGAGGGGTCAATCCTGGTACAATACAGAGTGTCCTCAACATATCCCCCATAACAGTGTCATCTACAGACTATGGAGGACGACAGGGAAAGAGGGGTCAATCCTGGTACAATATAGAGTGTCCTCTACATATCCCCCATAACAGTGTCATCTACAGACTATGGAGGACGACAGGGAAAGAGGGGTCAATCCTGGTACAATACAGAGTGTCCTCAACATATCCCCCATAACAGTGTCATCTACAGACTATGGAGGACGACAGGGAAAGAGGGGTCAATCCTGGTACAATATAGAGTGTCCTCTACATATCCCCCATAACAGTGTCATCTACAGACTATGGAGGACGACAGGGAAAGAGGGGTCAATCCTGGTACAATACAGAGTGTCCTCAACATATCCCCCATAACAGTGTCATCTACAGACTATGGAGGACGACAGGGAAAGAGGGGTCAATCCTGGTACAATATAGAGTGTCCTCTACATGTCCCCCATAACAGAGTCATCTACAGACTATGGAGGACGACAGGGAAGGAGGGGTCAATCCTGATACAATATAGAGTGTCCTCAACATATCCCCCATAACAGTGTCATCTACAGACTATGGAGGACGACAGGGAAAGAGGGGTCAATCCTGGTACAATATAGAGTGTCCTCAACATATCCCCCATAACAGTGTTATCTACAGACTATGGAGGACGACAGGGAAAGAGGGGTCAATCCTGGTACAATATAGAGTGTCCTCAACACATCCCCCATAACAGTGTCATCTACAGACTATGGAGGACGACAGGGAAGGAGGGGTCAATCCTGGTACAATATAGAGTGTCCTCTACATGTCCCCCATAACAGAGTCATCTACAGACTATGGAGGACGACAGGGAAGGAGGGGTCAATCCTGGTACAATATAGAGTGTCCTCTACATGTCCCCCATAACAGTGTCATCTACAGACTATGGAGGACGACAGGGAAGGAAGGGTCAATCCTGATACAATATAGAGTGTCCTCAACATATCCCCCATAACAGTGTCATCTACAGACTATGGAGGACGACAGGGAAGGAGGGGTCAATCCTGATACAATATAGAGTGTCCTCAACATATCCCCCATAACAGAGTCATCTACAGACTATGGAGGACGACAGGGAAGGAGGGGTCAATCCTGATACAATATAGAGTGTCCTCAACATATCCCCCATAACAGTGTCATCTACAGACTATGGAGGACGACCGGGAAAGAGGGGTCAATCCTGGTACAATATAGAGTGTCCTCTACATGTCCCCCATAAGTGTCATCTACAGACTATGGAGGACGACAGGGAAGGAGGGGTCAATCCTGGTACAATATAGAGCGTCCTCAACATGTCCCCCATAACAGAGTCATCTACAGACTATGGAGGACGACAGGGAAAGAGGGGTCAATTCTGGTACAATATAGAGTGTCCTCAACATGTCCCCCATAACAGAGTCATCTACAGACTATGGAGGACGACAGGGAAGGATGGGTCATTCCTGATACAATATAGAGTGTCCTCAACATATCCCCCATAACAGTGTCATCTACAGACTATGGAGGATGACAGGGAAAGAGGGGTCAATCCTGGTACAATACAGAGTGTCCTCAACATATGCCCCATAACAGTGTCCTCTACAGACTATGGAGGACGACAGGGAAGGAGGGGTCAATCCTGATACAATATAGTGTCCTCAACATATCCCCCATAACAGTGTCATCTACAGACTATGGAGGATGACAGGGAAGGAGGGGTCAATCCTGATACAATACAGAGTGTCCTCTACATGTCCCCCATAACAGAGTCATCTACAGACTATGGAGGACGACAGGGAAGGAGGGGTCAATCCTGATACAATATAGAGTGTCCTCAACATATCCCCCATAACAGTGTCATCTACAGACTATGGAGGACGACAGGGAAAGAGGGGTCAATCCTGGTACAATATAGAGTGTCCTCTACATATCCCCCATAACAGTGTCATCTACAGACTGTGGAGGACGACAGGGAAAGAGGGGTCAATCCTGGTACAATACAGAGTGTCCTCAACATATCCCCCATAACAGTGTCATCTACAGTTTATGGAGGACGACAGGGAAAGAGGGGTCAATCCTGGTACAATATAGAGTGTCCTCTACATATCCCCCATAACAGTGTCATCTACAGACTATGGAGGACGACAGGGAAAGAGGGGTCAATCCTGGTACAATACAGAGTGTCCTCAACATATCCCCCATAACAGTGTCATCTACAGACTATGGAGGACGACAGGGAAAGAGGGGTCAATCCTGGTACAATATAGAGTGTCCTCTACATATCCCCCATAACAGTGTCATCTACAGACTATGGAGGACGACAGGGAAAGAGGGGTCAATCCTGGTACAATACAGAGTGTCCTCAACATATCCCCCATAACAGTGTCATCTACAGACTATGGAGGACGACAGGGAAAGAGGGGTCAATCCTGGTACAATATAGAGTGTCCTCTACATGTCCCCCATAACAGAGTCATCTACAGACTATGGAGGACGACAGGGAAGGAGGGGTCAATCCTGATACAATATAGAGTGTCCTCAACATATCCCCCATAACAGTGTCATCTACAGACTATGGAGGACGACAGGGAAAGAGGGGTCAATCCTGGTACAATATAGAGTGTCCTCAACATATCCCCCATAACAGTGTTATCTACAGACTATGGAGGACGACAGGGAAAGAGGGGTCAATCCTGGTACAATATAGAGTGTCCTCAACACATCCCCCATAACAGTGTCATCTACAGACTATGGAGGACGACAGGGAAGGAGGGGTCAATCCTGGTACAATATAGAGTGTCCTCTACATGTCCCCCATAACAGAGTCATCTACAGACTATGGAGGACGACAGGGAAGGAGGGGTCAATCCTGATACAATATAGAGTGTCCTCAACATATCCCCCATAACAGTGTCATCTACACACTATGGAGGACGACCGGGAAAGAGGGGTCAATCCTGGTACAATATAGAGTGTCCTCTACATGTCCCCCATAAGTGTCATCTACAGACTATGGAGGACGACAGGGAAAGAGGGGTCAATCCTGGTACAAAATAGAGTGTCCTCTACATGTCCCCCATAAGTGTCATCTACAGACTATGGAGGATGACAGGGAAGGAGGGGTCAATCCTGGTACAATATAGAGTGTCCTCAACATGTCCCCCATAACAGAGTCATCTACAGACTATGGAGGACGACAGGGAAAGAGGGGTCAATTCTGGTACAATATAGAGTGTCCTCAACATGTCCCCCATAACAGAGTCATCTACAGACTATGGAGGACGACAGGGAAGGATGGGTCATTCCTGATACAATATAGAGTGTCCTCAACATATCCCCCATAACAGTGTCATCTACAGACTATGGAGGATGACAGGGAAAGAGGGGTCAATCCTGGTACAATACAGAGTGTCCTCAACATATGCCCCATAACAGTGTCCTCTACAGACTATGGAGGACGACAGGGAAGGAGGGGTCAATCCTGATACAATACAGAGTGTCCTCAACATATCCCCCATAACAGTGTCATCTACAGACTATGGAGGACGACAGGGAAGGAGGGGTCAATCCTGATACAATATAGTGTCCTCAACATATCCCCCATAACAGTGTCATCTACAGACTATGGAGGATGACAGGGAAGGAGGGGTCAATCCTGATACAATACAGAGTGTCCTCTACATGTCCCCCATAACAGAGTCATCTACAGACTATGGAGGACGACAGGGAAGGAGGGGTCAATCCTGATACAATATAGAGTGTCCTCAACATATCCCCCATAACAGTGTCATCTACAGACTATGGAGGACGACAGGGAAAGAGGGGTCAATCCTGGTACAATACAGAGTGTCCTCAACATATGCCCCATAACAGTGTCCTCTACAGACTATGGAGGACGACAGGGAAGGAGGGGTCAATCCTGATACAATACAGAGTGTCCTCAACATATCCCCCATAACAGTGTCATCTACAGACTATGGAGGACGACAGGGAAAGAGGGGTCAATCCTGGTACAATACAGAGTGTCCTCTACATATCCCCCATAACAGTGTCATCTACAGACTATGGAGGACGACAGGGAAAGAGGGGTCAATCCTGGTACAATACAGAGTGTCCTCAACATATCCCCCATAACAGTGTCATCTACAGACTATGGAGGATGACAGGGAAGGAGGGGTCAATCCTGATACAATACAGAGTGTCCTCTACATGTCCCCCATAACAGAGTCATCTACAGACTATGGAGGACGACAGGGAAGGAGGGGTCAATCCTGATACAATATAGAGTGTCCTCAACATATCCCCCATAACAGTGTCATCTACAGACTATGGAGGACGACAGGGAAAGAGGGGTCAATCCTGATACAATATAGAGTGTCCTCAACATATCCCCCATAAGTGTCATTTACAGACTATGGAGGACGACAGGGAAGGAGGGGTCAATCCTGATACAATATAGAGTGTCCTCAACATATCCCCCATAACAGTGTCATCTACAGACTATGGAGGACGACAGGGAAGGAGGGGTCAATCCTGATACAATATAGAGTGTCCCCAACATATCCCCCATAACAGTGTCATCTACAGACTATGGAGGACGACAGGGAAGGAGGGGTCAATCCTGATACAATATAGAGTGTCCCCAACATATCCCCCATAACAGTGTCATCTGATCCTCACACAGGATAATACTATTGTTACATTATACTTAGTTTCTCCTCTGCCAAAACTACATTTACAATAAATGTGTTTGGCCACGGTTCCCCCTTCACGATCACCACCAGACGATTCCACTTTCGCTCTATTTTACACTCAGGAGTCGGAAGCCTGTGATGTACCTGCCCGCACCGTCTGGGCTTCCTCAGTCATTGATCCCAGTAGCCGTCGGCTTCATGTAAATTGTGTTTTCACGCTATGTGGGGGGGGGGGGGGGGGGTTGTTGCTGAACACCATGTTCTCGGATGTTATTCCTGGAGGCCACAAGCTATTCTGGAGCTGTGTTTACTGCGCTGACTCCAGGATCCGAAATACTCTTAAAGGAAAACTGTCACCACCATCATCTCTTATCACCACCATCATCTCTCACCATCTCTTATCACCACCATCATCTCTCATCACCACCATCATCTCTTATCATCATCTCTTATCACCACCATCATCTCTTATCACCACCATCATCTCTCATCATCTCTTATCACCACCATCATCTCTCATCACCACCATCATCTCTCATCACCACCATCATCTCTCATCACCACCATCATCTCTCATCACCAAGATCATCTCTCATCACCACCATCATCTCTCATCACCACCACCGTCTCTCATCACCACCATCATCTCTCATCACCACCATCATCTCTCATCACCAAGATCATCTCTCATCACCACCATCATCTCTCATCACCACCATCATCTCTCATCACCAAGATCATCTCTCATCACCACCACCATCTCTCATCACCACCACCATCTCTCATCACCACCATCATCTCTCATCACCACCATCATCTCTCATCACCACCATCATCTCTCATCACCACCACCATCTCTCATCACCACCACCATCTCTCATCACCACCATCATCTCTCATCACCACCATCATCTCTCATCACCACCACCATCTCTCATCACCACCATCATCTCTCATCACCACCATCATCTCTCATCACCACCATCATCTCTCATCGCCACCACCATCTCTCATCGCCACCACCATCTCTCATCACCACCATCATCTCTCATCACCACCATCATCTCTCATCGCCACCACCATCTCTCATCGCCACCACCATCTCTCATCACCACCATCATCTCTTATCACCACCATCATCTCTTATCACCACCATCATCTCTCATCACCACCACCATCTCTCATCACCACCATCATCTCTCATTACCACCACCATCTCTCATCACCACCATCATCTCTCATCACCACCATCATCTCTCATCACCACCATCATCTCTCATCACCACCATCATCTCTCATCACCACCATCATCTCTCATCACCACCATCATCTCTCATCACCACCACCATCTCTCATCACCACCATCATCTCTTATTACCACCATCATCTCTCATCACCACCATCATCTCTTATCACCACCATCATCTCTCATCACCACCATCATCTCTCATCGCCACCATCATCTCTCATCGCCACCATCATCTCTCATCGCCACCATCATCTCTCATCGCCACCATCATCTCTCATCGCCACCACCATCTCTTATCACCACCATCATCTCTCATCACCACCATCATCTCTTATCACCACCATCATCTCTCATCACCACCATCATCTCTCATCGCCACCATCATCTCTCATCGCCACCATCATCTCTCATCGCCACCACCATCTCTTATCACCACCATCATCTCTCATCGCCACCATCATCTCTCATCGCCACCATCATCTCTCATCGCCACCATCATCTCTCATCGCCACCATCATCTCTCATCGCCACCACCATCTCTTATTACCACCATCATCTTTCATCACCACCATCATCTCTCATCACCACCATCATCTCTCATCACCACCATCATCTCTCATCACCACCATCATCTCTCATCACCACCATCATCTCTCATCACCACCATCATCTCTCATCACCACCATCATCTCTCATCACCACCATCATCTCTTATAACCACCATCATCTCTTATCACCACCATCATCTCTTATTACCACCATCATTTCTCATCACCACCATCATCTCTTATCACCATCATCTCTTATCACCACCATCATCTCTCATCACCACCATCATCTCTCATCACCACCATCATCTCTTATTACCACCATCATCTCTCATCACCACCATCATCTCTTATCACCATCATCTCTCATCACCACCATCATCTCTCATCACCACCATCATCTCTCATCACCACCATCATCTCTCATCACCACCATCATCTCTCATCACCACCATCATCTCTTATCAACATCATCTCTTATCACCACCATCATCTCTTATCACCATCATCTCTTATCACCACCATCATCTCTCATCACCACCATCATCTCTCATCACCACCATCATCTCTTATCACCACCATCATCTCTCATCATCTCTTATCACCACCATCATCTCTCATCATCTCTTATCACCACCATCATCTCTCATCATCTCTCATCACCACCATCATCTCTCATCACCACCATCATCTCTCATCATCTCTCATCACCACCATCATCTCTCATCACCACCATCATCTCTCATCACCAAGATCATCTCTCATCACCACCATCATCTCTCATCACCACCATCGTCTCTCATCACCACCATCATCTCTCATCACCACCACCATCTCTCATCACCACCATCATCTCTCATCACCACCATCATCTCTCATCACCACCATCATCTCTCATCACCACCACCATCTCTCATCACCACCACCATCTCTCATCACCACCATCATCTCTCATCACCACCATCATCTCTCATCACCACCACCATCTCTCATCACCACCATCATCTCTCATCACCACCATCATCTCTCATCGCCACCATCATCTCTCATCGCCACCACCATCTCTCATCGCCACCACCATCTCTCATCACCACCATCATCTCTCATCGCCACCATCATCTATTATCGCCACCATCATCTCTCATCACCACCATCATCTCTTATCACCACCATCATCTCTTATCACCACCATCATCTCTTATCACCACCATCATCTCTCATCACCACCATCATCTCTCATTACCACCACCATCTCTCATCACCACCATCATCTCTCATCACCACCATCATCTCTCATCACCACCATCATCTCTCATCACCACCATCATCTCTCATCACCACCATCATCTCTCATCACCACCACCATCTCTCATCACCACCATCATCTCTTATTACCACCATCATCTCTCATCACCACCATCATCTCTTATTACCACCATCATCTCTTATCACCACCATCATCTCTCATCACCACCATCATCTCTCATCACCACCACCATCTCTCATCACCACCATCATCTCTCATCACCACCACCATCTCTCATCACCACCATCATCTCTCATCACCACCATCATCTCTCATCACCACCACCATCTCTCATCACCACCATCATCTCTTATTACCACCATCATCTCTCATCACCACCATCATCTCTCATCACCACCATCATCTCTCATCACCACCATCATCTCTCATCGCCACCATCATCTCTCATCGCCACCATCATCTCTCATCGCCACCATCATCTCTCATCGCCACCATCATCTCTCATCGCCACCACCATCTCTTATCACCACCATCATCTCTCATCACCACCATCATCTATTATCACCACCATCATCTCTTATTACCACCACCATCTCTCATCACCACCATCATCTCTCATCACCACCATCATCTCTCATCACCACCACCATCTCTCATCACCACCATCATCTCTCATCACCACCATCATCTCTCATCATCTCTTATCACCACCATCATCTCTTATCACCACCATCATCTCTTATTACCACCATCATCTCTCATCACCACCATCATCTCTTATCACCATCATCTCTTATCACCACCATCATCTCTCATCACCACCATCATCTCTCATCACCACCATCATCTCTTATTACCACCATCATCTCTCATCACCACCATCATCTCTTATCACCATCATCTCTCATCACCACCATCATCTCTCATCACCACCATCATCTCTCATCACCACCATCATCTCTCATCACCACCATCATCTCTCATCACCACCATCATCTCTTATCACCATCATCTCTTATCACCACCATCATCTCTTATCACCATCATCTCTTATCACCACCATCATCTCTCATCACCACCATCATCTCTCATCACCACCATCATCTCTTATCACCACCATCATCTCTCATCATCTCTTATCACCACCATCATCTCTTATTACCACCATCATCTCTCATCACCACCACCATCTCTCATCACCACCACCATCTCTCATCACCACCATCATCTCTCATCATCTCTCATCATCTCTCATCACCACCATCATCTCTCATCACCACCACCATCTCTCATCACCACCATCATCTCTCATCACCACCATCATCTCTCATCATCTCTCATCATCTCTCATCACCACCATCATCTCTCATCACCACCACCATCTCTCATCACCACCACCATCTCTCATCACCACCATCATCTCTCATCATCTCTCATCATCTCTCATCACCACCATCATCTCTCATCACCACCACCATCTCTCATCACCACCACCATCTCTCATCACCACCATCATCTCTCATCATCTCTCATCATCTCTCATCACCACCATCATCTCTCATCACCACCACCATCTCTCATCACCACCATCATCTCTTATCACCACCATCATCTCTTATTACCACCATCATCTCTCATCACCACCACCATCTCTCATCACCACCACCATCTCTCATCACCACCATCATCTCTCATCATCTCTCATCACCACCATCATCTCTCATCACCACCACCATCTCTCATCACCACCATCATCTCTCATCACCACCATCATCTCTCATCACCACCATCATCTCTCATCACCACCATCATCTCTCATCATCTTTCATCACCACCATCATCTCTCATCACCACCATCATCTCTCATCACCACCATCATCTCTCATCATCTCTTATCACCACCATCATCTCTCATCATCTCTTATCACCACCATCATCTCTCATCATCTCTCATCACCACCATCATCTCTCATCACCACCATCATCTCTCATCATCTCTCATCACCACCATCATCTCTCATCATCTCTTATCACCACCATCATCTCTCATCACCACCATCATCTCTTATCACCACCATCATCTCTTAGTATTTTAGGTCTGAACAGTTACTAAAAACATTCACAAGTAAATCTCAGAACTTCTTTCTGATCTCAGAATTTGTGGAAAATTTTTTCCAATGCACCAAAACGGGAAAGAACTTTGCAAAGTCTCCATTAAAACTCTTCCTCTTTTGTGTACACAGCAGATCTTTGTGTCTCCGTGGTTACAGATGACAAACACACCCTGTGCAGTCTGGCCCTGCAGTCCTATGTAAATCTCCTTCATGGTCTGTAGATTACCAAGCAGAGGACACGGAATAGCACATTTAATCCTAGCGCTTTAATCTGAAGCTGTTCTGCTGTCAATGAATGTTTTTCCACTGATCTCTTCCCTATACTTTATACTGCAGCTCCATTTGTTTAGATTAGTCACACCAAGGTCAGCTGCTGCAAAACTATAACTCCCAGCATGCCCAAACAGCCAATTGCTGTCCAGGTATGTTGATAGTTGTAGTTTTAATCCAGCTGGAGCCGCCCTGGTTGGCAGACACTGGGTACAGAGATGGGAGCGAATGAACCTCAGTGGATGGAGAGAAGATGGCGGCTTTCATTCCAGTTCTCTAATCTAATGCATGTCATCTGCTGCTCTGCTGGCAGTCATGGATGGTTTGTTCACTGATCTCTCTCCCATGCTTTACACTTCAGCTCTGCTTGTTCCTATTGGTATGAATACGAGCTTAGTAGTGTTTCAGTGCATCCATAGACTGAAGAGAATGAGCCTCAGTGGTGGTGGGGGCTCTAACTCATTAATTCGATGCATGTCATTGGCGGCACTTTTCTCACTTTTCTCACCGTCCCCTCCCCAATTTTTTTAATTTATTTATTTAATTCCTTATCGACATTCATAGCTGGCCCTTTAAATCCCCGATATTATTATTAGCATTGTCCCCTTTGTAATCCACCTCAGAGGCCTTTGAGAGGCGGCAGAATAAACTCCATTGACGGAGGGCAATTTGCATAATAAATTCGGTTCATTCCCAGGCTGCTCCGCTCTACGTAAGTCGCCTCGGCTTTGTATGCAGGAATTCAGGGCAGTGTAACCAGATCTCCAATAACAATCATTCCGGCTATTGTGTAATCCGGGTCACGTGGATCCCGGCGGGTACGCAAATCCAGTGGGAAAATTGTGACAAAAGCCTAAGTGTGCAATCACGTAACAATTTACGCAGCAAAGACTCCAGAAGTGAAACAAGTCCTGAAGATCAACGCCGACATAGGAGAAGATAGAATATACACTATATAACATATATACACAGACATGAACAGGATTGATGGTCCCTTCCAATAAAGACAAAAAGACCCATAATGTTCCTTACAAAGTAAAAATAAATAAAAGATTACTGAAAATGAACGGACAACATCAAACAGGATGGTTATAGCTTGACCTTGAGGGACTCTAGCCTTCTTTCAACCTTAAGCACTATGTAACCTACTGATTCCATCACTGCCGTCCATGACTGAGACATCTGGAGCAGATCTTATGAGGAGGAGCCAAGATACCTGCAGTCTGGAGAAGACATCTTCACCCCTGAGACATCTGGAGCAGGATCTTATGAGGAGGAGCCAAGATACCTGCAGTCTGGAGAAGACATCTTCACCCCTGAGACATCTGGAGCAGGATCTTATGAGGAGGAGCCAAGATACCTGCAGTCTGGAGAAGACACCTTCACCCCTGAGACATCTGGAGCAGGATCTTATGAGGAGGAGCCAAGATACCTGCAGTCTGGAGAAGACATCTTCACCCCTGAGACATCTGGAGCAGGATCTTATGAGGAGGAGCCAAGATACCTGCAGTCTGGAGAAGACATCTTCACCCCTGAGACATCTGGAGCAGATCTTATGAGAAGGAGCCAAGATACATGCAGTCTGGAGAAGACATCTTCACCCCTGAGACATCTGGAGAAGGATCTTATGAGGAGGAGCCAAGATACCTGCAGTCTGGAGAAGACACCTTCACACCTGAGACATCTGGAGCAGGATCTTATGAGGAGGAGCCAAGATACCTGCAGTCTGGAGAAGACATCTTCACCCCTGAGACATCTGGAGCAGGATCTTATGAGGAGGAGCCAAGATACCTGCAGTCTGGAGAAGACACCTTCACCCTTCAGACATCTGGAGCAGGATCTTATGAGGAGGAGCCAAGATACCTGCAGTCCGGAGAAGACATCTTCACCCCTCAGACATCTGGAGCAGGATCTTATGAGGAGGAGCCAAGATACCTGCAGTCTGGAGAAGACACCTTCACCCCTGAGACATCTGGAGCAGGATCTTATGAGGAGTGGGCCAAGATACCTGCAGTCTGGAGAAGACATCTTCACCCCTGAGACATCTGGAGCAGGATCTTATGAGGAGGAGCCAAGATACCTGCAGTCTGGAGAAGACATCTTCACCCCTGAGACATCTGGAGCAGGATCTTATGAGGAGTGGGCCAAGATACCTGCAGTCTGGAGAAGACACCTGAGACATCTGGAGCAGGATCTTATGAGGAGGAGCCAAGATACCTGCAGTCTGGAGAAGACATCTTCACCCCTGAGACATCTGGAGCAGGATCTTATGAGGAGTGAGACAAGATACCTGCAGTCTGGAGAAGACATCTTCACCCCTGAGACATCTGGAGCAGGATCTTATGAGGAGGAGCCAAGATACCTGCAGTCTGGAGAAGACATCTTCACCCCTGAGACATCTGGAGCAGGATCTTATGAGGAGTGGGCCAAGATACCTGCAGTCTGTAGAAGACACCTTCACCCCTGAGACATCTGGAGCAGGATCTTATGAGGAGGAGACAAGATATCTGCAGTCTGGAGAAGACATCTTCACCCCTGAGACATCTGGAGAAGGATCTTATGAGGAGGAGCCAAGATACCTGCAGTCTGGAGAAGACATCTTCACCCCTGAGACATCTGGAGCAGGATCTTATGAGGAGGAGCCAAGATACCTGCAGTCTGGAGAAGACACCTTCACCCCTGAGACATCTGGAGCAGGATCTTATGAGGAGGAGCCAAGATACCTGCAGTCTGGAGAAGACATCTTCACCCCTGAGACATCTGGAGCAGGATCTTATGAGGAGGAGCCAAGATACCTGCAGTCTGGAGAAGACACCTTCACCCCTGAGACAGCTGGAGCAGGATCTTATGAGGAGGAGCCAAGATACCTGCAGTCTGGAGAAGACACCTTCACCTCTGAGACATCTGGAGCAGGATCTTATGAGGAGTGAGACAAGATACCTGCAGTCTGGAGAAGACATCTTCACCCCTGAGACATCTGGAGCAGATCTTATGAGGAGTACAAGATACCTGCAGTCTGGAGAAGACACCTTCACCCCTGAGATATCTGGAGCAGGATCGTATGAGGAGTGAGCCAAGATACCTGCAGTCTGGAGAAGACACCTTCACCCCTGAGACAGCTGGAGCAGGATCTTATGAGGAGGAGCCAAGATACCTGCAGTCTGGAGAAGACACCTTCACCCCTGAGACATCTGGAGCAGGATCTTATGAGGAGGAGCCAAGATACCTGCAGTCTGGAGAAGACATCTTCACCCCTGAGACATCTGGAGCAGGATCTTATGAGGAGGAGCCAAGATACCTGCAGTCTGGAGAAGACACCTTCACCCCTGAGACATCTGGAGCAGGATCTTATGAGGAGGAGCCAAGATACCTGCAGTCTGGAGAAGACATCTTCACCTCTGAGACATCTGGAGCAGGATCTTATGAGGAGTGAGACAAGATACCTGCAGTCTGGAGAAGACATCTTCACCCCTGAGACATCTGGAGCAGATCTTATGAGGAGTACAAGATACCTGCAGTCTTGAGAAGACATCTTCACCCCTGAGACATCTGGAGCAGGATCTTATGAGGAGGAGCCAAGATACCTGCAGTCTGGAGAAGACACCTTCACCCCTGAGACAGCTGGAGCAGGATCTTATGAGGAGGAGCCAAGATACCTGCAGTCTGGAGAAGACACCTTCACCCCTGAGACATCTGGAGCGGGATCTTATGAGGAGGAGCCAAGATACCTGCAGTCTGGAGAAGACATCTTCACCCCTGAGACAGCTGGAGCAGGATCTTATTGGGCATAATATGCAAATGTATAGGGGGAGATGCTTCATTCATAACTTTTAATTGAATCATTAAAAGCTCAACCAAAAAATTTGAACCAAACAGTTGAACATGCTGGACACATCAAATGGAAAATAGATTTTGTGTGGTCCCAGGTGCTTCTAGGACTAGGACAACAGCCAACGTGTTTCTGTCACCAGCGCAGGAGCAAATTAGCGTATGTGGGAGCGCAAGGTTTCCCCATTACTGTGCCCCATAGCTGGTGGAAATTTTGGCCATCAAAGAAGAAATAATTACGGGTTGAAACATATTCCAGTCATTTCAGAACAAGACTATTGGGTTTCTGCATGTGGACTGTATGATGTTCAGACTGTATGTGGGACCTTGTGGTCTGTCCTGCAATCTATGGTCATTTTAGTAATGGTGGCTGTGACTTAAGTTCTAAGGACTTGTTAAATTCCCTGAGGACTTCACGGCATGGGACAGAAACACGTTGGGTGTTGTCATAGTTCTAGAAGCACATGGGACCATACAAAATCTATTATTCATTTGATGAGTTTAAGCAAATTTGTATATATTCCGGCATGACCAGCTGTTTAATTCATTTTTTTATTGTTTTTTGGTTTCACTTTTTTGGGGGTAAACTTTTAGTGATTCAGATAAACACGTATGACGCACCTTCCGCTAGGTCTTTGTATATTGTCCCTTCTTTTCATGCTGGGAGCATGGTCCAGCTAGTGGGGCCCACTGCTTTGCTATATACAGATTTGTGCAAGATTATACAAGGGCTCAAAAGGCTGCGCAACAAAATATCAAGTCCAGGAACCACATTTGTGTCCAGGACAGGGTCAGTATTTTATAAATGATTCTGCTGAACCATAAATCAGAAGTCCTGTCTGATGTCGTCCGTTCGCTTTAGGTCAATTGTTATTCATAATTATGTCTCTCAGTTCAAGTTATTTCAGGAGCATTGTGGGGTTTACTGTCTGTGACCCAGGAGGACCTGTCACATACATGGACAGTGAGTACAGCTCTGGAGTATAGAGTGAGTACAGCTCTGGAGTATAGAGTGAGTACAGCTCCGGAGTATAGAGTGAGTACAGCTCTGGAGTATAGAGTGAGTACAGCTCCGGAGTATAGAGTGAGTACAGCTCTGGAGTATAGAGTGAGTACAGCTCTGGAGTATAGAGTGAGTACAGCTCTGGAGTATAGAGTGAGTACAGCTCTGGAGTATAGAGTGAGTACAGGTCTGGAGTATAGAGTGAGTACAGCTCCGGAGTATAGAGTGAGTACAGCTCTGGAGTATAGAGTGAGTACAGCTCTGGAGTATAGAGTGAGTACAGCTCTGGAGTATAGAGTGAGTACAGCTCCGGAGTATAGAGTGAGTACAGCTCTGGAGTATAGAGTGAGTACAGCTCTGGAGTATAGAGTGAGTACAGCTCCGGAGTATAGAGTAAGTACAGGTCTGGAGTATAGAGTGAGTACAGCTCTGGAGTATAGAGTGAGTACAGCTCTGGAGTATAGAGTGAGTACAGCTCTGGAGTATAGAGTGAGTACAGCTCTGGAGTATAGAGTGAGTACAGCTCTGGAGTATAGAGTGAGTACAGCTCCGGAGTATAGAGTGAGTACAGCTCTGGAGTATAGAGTGAGTACAGCTCTGGAGTATAGAGTGAGTACAGCTCCGGAGTATAGAGTGAGTACAGCTCTGGAGTATAGAGTGAGTACAGCTCCGGAGTATAGAGTGAGTACAGCTCTGGAGTATAGAGTGAGTACAGCTCTGGAGTATAGAGTGAGTACAGCTCCGGAGTATAGAGTGAGTACAGCTCCGGAGTATAGAGTGAGTACAGCTCCGGAGTATAGAGTGAGTACAGCTCTGGAGTATAGAGTGAGTACAGCTCCGGAGTATAGAGTGAGTACAGCTCTGGAGTATAGAGTGAGTACAGCTCCGGAGTATAGAGTGAGTACAGCTCTGGAGTATAGAGTGAGTACAGCTCCGGAGTATAGAGTGAGTACAGCTCTGGAGTATAGAGTGAGTACAGCTCTGGAGTATAGAGTGAGTACAGCTCCGGAGTATAGAGTGAGTACAGCTCCGGAGTATAGAGTGAGTACAGCTCTGGAGTATAGAGTGAGTACAGCTCCGGAGTATAGAGTGAGTACAGCTCCGGAGTATAGAGTGAGTACAGCTCCGGAGTATAGAGTGAGTACAGCTCTGGAGTATAGAGTGAGTACAGCTCTGGAGTATAGAGTGAGTACAGCTCCGGAGTATAGAGTGAGTACAGCTCCGGAGTATAGAGTGAGTACAGCTCCGGAGTATAGAGTGAGTACAGCTCTGGAGTATAGAGTGAGTACAGCTCCGGAGTATAGAGTGAGTACAGCTCCGGAGTATAGAGTGAGTACAGCTCCGGAGTATAGAGTGAGTACAGCTCTGGAGTATAGAGTGAGTACACCTCCGTAGTATAGAGTGAGTACAGGTCTGGAGTATAGAGTGAGTACAGCTCTGGAGTATAGAGTGAGTACAGGTCCGGAGTATAGAGTGAGTACAGCTCCGGAGTATAGAGTGAGTACAGCTCCGGAGTATAGAGTGAGTACAGCTCTGGAGTATAGAGTGAGTACACCTCCGTAGTATAGAGTGAGTACAGGTCTGGAGTATAGAGTGAGTACAGCTCTGGAGTATAGAGTGAGTACAGCTCCGGAGTATAGAGTGAGTACAGCTCTGGAGTATAGAGTGAGTACAGCTCCGGAGTATAGAGTGAGTACAGCTCCGGAGTATAGAGTGAGTACAGCTCTGGAGTATAGAGTGAGTACAGCTCCGGAGTATAGAGTGAGTACAGCTCTGGAGTATAGAGTGAGTACAGCTCTGGAGTATAGAGTGAGTACAGGTCTGGAGTATAGAGTGAGTACAGCTCTGGAGTATAGAGTGAGTACAGGTCTGGAGTATAGAGTGAGTGCAGCTCTGGAGTATAGAGTGAGTACAGCTCTGGAGTATAGAGTGAGTACAGCTCTGGAGTATAATACAGGATATAACTCAGGATCAGTACAGGATAAGTAATGTAATGTATGTACGCAGTGATCCCACCAGCAGAATAGTGAGTACAGCTCTGGAGTATTATACAGGATATAACTCAGGATCAGTACAGGATAAGTAATGTAATGTATGTACACAGTGACCTCACCAGCAGAATAGTGAGTACAGCTCTGGAGTACAATACAGGATATAACTCAGGATCAGTACAGGATAAGTAATGTAATGTATGTACACAGTGACCCCACCAGCAGAATAGTGAGTACAGCTCTGGGGTATAATACAGGATATAACTCAGGATCAGTATAGGATAAGTAATGTAATGTATGTACACAGTGACCTCACCAGCAGAGTAGTGAGTACAGCTCTGGAGTATAATACAGGATATAACTCAGGATCAGTACAGGATAAGTAATGTAATGTATGTACACAGTGACCTCACCAGCAGAATAGTGAGTACAGCTCTGGAGAGAGGTTGTGTTCTGCTGAGCTCCAGAGTTTCCCAGTGAAGCAGTGATTTTCTTCCACCCCTCCCCAGGTGTGTGGCAGACACCTGGGTAGGTTTTCCTGCTATGGAGCCCCGGGAAGCTGGGGCTTCATCTTGCACCCCCCGTTCTCGGCTGGCGGGGTGTGCAAAGGAAAATGCAACAGTCAGTAGCCAGGATGGGGTGAGGAGATCCACCAGGGTCCACAGCCATGTGGGGCCCCCTCCCCCGACCTCAGCTGGGAGCTGCAAAGCTTCCAGCAGAAGCTCATCCAGGCAGCGGAGTGGAAAGTCTGCATCTGTTTCCTCAGAACCCCAGCAATGGGGGGTAAAGGGGCCCAGAGAATCCCTGGCCAGCTTTGGGTCCAGAATCCAGGCCAAGATGGCTCAGTATGAACAGCTCGGCAAACAACTAAGAGGCCTCAGAGAGGAGCTGAAGTTTGCAAGCTACCAAGCAAACAATGCAGCAAAGACCAAGAGGGCAGCATTTTCCACCAAGGTGAGAGCTCTGAAGAAACAGGTGGATGAGATTGTGAGGCTGAGATCGGACATTGTGGAGGGAGGTGGTATACTCAGCGAGAGACTTGTGAACAAGGATCGTTTCTCCGGCATGAAGGTCTCAGGACAAGTGAGTAACCAAGATGACTGCCAGAGTGAGGAGGAGGAGATGGAGGGAGGTGAGGAGGGGGATGTGAGTGAGGGGGATATGGATACTGAACCTGTGTGTACCACCACCACTGTTACCCCAGACCCCCCACTTACCCTCAGTGAGGACTATGTAAACCCGGCTCAGGTGGCCTTACCTCCCTCCAGTGATGATGATGATGATGATGATGACGGCAGTGACTGCAGTGTTGGCAGCGGCTTGGCAGATGGGGGTCTCCTGCGGGCAATTGTTATGCAGGAGTCCCCCACCCGTCTGGAAAACTTTTCCTTTGGGGATGATTTGGGCCCAGAGGAGAAGGGAAAGAAGAAGAAAGGAAAGGGCAAGAAGAGGAAGAAGACACAAGGAGTTAAGTTTGTCTTTTCTCCCTTCCAGCAGTCTGGGTCGGCTGAAAAGTCGGTTCAGGGTGCTGGGTCCCCCAATCTGCCAGACCCCGTTTCTGTAGTGGAGCGGGGCCAGCATGGGGGATACAGTAGTGCACCCAAAATCGCCGCGGGTGCTATAGAAAAAAAAGGGCACCCTCCTGTGAGGGGGGAGGGTGTCCAGGCACCGGAAAATGGCGGCAGATTCACCCGTTCGGGGGGCGGTCCCCTGGTTAAAGTGGGCGGTACAGGTCCTGGCACTGCAGGGCACTCTCCTGTGAGGGGGGGGAGTGTCCGGGTGCCGGACCTTGTTGGTTCAGGGGGCGGTCCCCTAGATGGCGTGGTTGGTACTGGTTCTGGCGCCAGGGGGCACTCCACTATAAAGGGGGAGGTTCCCTGCACATCAGCTGTAGCGGGAGTTAGTCCGGAGGGACAGTCTTTTTGCGAGGGGGCGTGGCCACCCATGTCAGAGGCGGAGCCTGTGTCTGCACCCCAAGACACAGGAAGAAAGAACTATGCAGCACAAATCCTGAAACCGGCAACCCTTAAACATGAAGCAAAAGACCCAGCCAGCCCAGTCTGTAACACACCAAGGGAGAGTGAACGCAAGAATGAAAGTGAAAGGAAAAATGTGAATAAAAATGGTAATGTGCAGAATGTGAGTTATGGTGGTGTGCATGGGAGGAGTTGTAGTAGCAGTGTGGAAGAGGGGGGTGCAAGCGGAGTGCAAGATAGGGGTGCAAGTAGTGTGCAAGAGAGGGGTACAAGAGGAGTGCAAGAGAGGGGTGCAAGAGGAGTGCAAGAGAGGGGTGCTAGTGAAATACAGGTAAGGAGTGGTAGTGGAATGGCAGAGAGAGGTGTTATGGCTGATGATTCTGTTAAGAGTAAGGGTCCAGGTTTGGCCTCTGGGTCAGTTCCTGGTTCGACTGCCCCCCCGGTAGTGACTGCTTCTCCCAGAAGCTATGCCAGCGTCACTGCCGGGGGATCAGGGGGATCCCCATCTCCGTCTGGCTCTGGGGGTCACTTGCAACAGCGCCTCCTGGAGGCTCTACGTAGAGGAGACAGGTCAATCCATGTAGAGGGGAGGGGTGAGGTTGACCTGTCTTTTTGGATAGAAAGACATGGCTTAGGCGCCTTCCGAGAACAAAATGGGGAGGTGGTCTGGTCCCTCCCGACATCCGGGCAGGAAAGTGGCCGTAGGAATGTGGTCCGTTTAGTGTGGAGGGGCGAAGATGCGTGTCCGCCTCGGGGTAAGGTGGTTGAGCTCCTCCTCCGGATGGAATTCGGGGCAAGTGACATCTTTGCCCTGATCCACCCCTATGGTACTTCCGAGTTTGACATTAGCTTTGTTCGGCCAGAGGGTTTGGAACTTTTCTGGTCGAATTATGAGGTGGTGAAAAGCGAGCCCGGCTGGCGGGATTTCACCGTAAAGGCGATATCCCGTCAGAATCTGGCCAAGAAAGTGACCGTTTTGACACGTAACGAGTCACTATCTTGCTATGACATTATGACCTGGCTTAGCCGATATGGGGATGTGACGGACATGCCAAAAAAAAACTATGACGAACATGGGATCTGGTCTGGGGCCTGGACGTTTTCCGTCAAACTGAAGCGTTCAGGGAGCACTGTTGCCCACATCCCATCAGCTGCTTTCCTTGGGAGAGACAGAATCCAAGTTTTCTACCAGGGGCAGCCCAAGGTCTGTCACAGATGTGGCAGCCCCACCCACTTTAGCGCAGCTTGTACTGTGCAGGTCTGTGCACTGTGCGGTGGGGTAGGTCATCTTGCCGCATCCTGTAGGCAGATCAGGTGTCATCTGTGTGGTGTCTTAGGACACCCTTTCAGCCGTTGTCCTAGCGCCTTTGCCCGTGCGACGGTCACCTTGGCTGGGGAGAGCAGTAATGTTGCCTCAGCTGGGGAGGGCACGAGTGCGGGTGAAGGTGCAACAGGGTCAGTGAAGAGGAAAAGTCCCGCCAAGCTGAGGCGGGAGGCTAATCGGAGAAGGAGCAGGGAACTGGAGAGTTCCCATGTGGCAGGGGTAGCTTCTGGCCCTGCTCCAGAGGTTAGTCCTGAAACTGCTGAGACCCTGGGGGAGAATGTGCTGGATGAGGAAATGGGGAGAATCTGTAAAGAAGAGGGCAGCAAGGCCGATCTTTCCGATTCCTCCCACTGTGAAAGTGTGGATGAGGAGGGTGAAGAGAGGCCAAAAAAGAAGGGCAGTAAAGGGAGAAAGAAGAGGTCGGAGCCCTCTAGTCCCCGTGCTGCAGACCAGGTCCCAAGCGGAAGCTTACCTGCCCCCCCTCTGATTGATCTGTCTAACCGGTTCTCTGTCCTTGAAGACATCTCCTCCCCCTCCTTGGAGGGGGGGGTCAGGGATGGGGTGCCTGAAGTGGGGGAGCCTCCAGGGGGAACTGGGCCCTGTCCTGATGGGGCAATTTCCTCAGGGGATGGGGCCAAATCGGAGCCAGGCGGAGATGGGGATTCTAAAATGGACCAGTCAGAGTCTAAAAAACGGTCCAAAGAGAAGGAAGCCTCCTCATCTGGGGATGAGGGGGTAAAGAAGAAACAAAAATGAGGGGGTTAGGGCCATCTATCTCAATCACCCATGATGGCGGCACTCACCCCATTGACGCTGGCATCTATTAACTGTGCCAGTATAAAGTCTGATACGGCTAGATTCGCAGCCTTTGATTTTCTCGGCCGTGTTGAAGCCGATATTTTGTATCTGCAGGAGACCAGGTTGTCAGATCTAGCCTCTCTGGTAAAAGCCAGGAGAGAGTGGAGGCGTGGCCCCTCCCACTGGTCTCTTGCGGCTGAGCCGTATAGTGGGGTGGCGGTCCTTTTTACCGCTCCTGTTGAATGCAGACGGGTTATTGAGTTAGAAATGGGGAGGTGCCTGATCTTAGATGTCCTCATGAAGGGGCAAGAGCTCCGGCTTATTAACATCTACGCCCCACAAACCAAGTGGGGACGAAAAGATCTCTTTATGAGGATTAAGCCCTTTCTTTTTACAAGCCGACAGGTGATCTTTGGAGGGGATTTCAATACTGTCACGAGATCCCAAGATAGGAGAGGCTCCAATGATCGGTTGGCTTATGATAGCATAGCCCTCAATAGTATAGTTAGGGAAGCTCGCCTAGAGGATGCCCACATCCGGAGCCCCTCAGGCCACGCGGGTTTCACCTATCATCGAGGTAGCTGCAGGTCTAGAATAGACAGGTTTTATTTGAAGGAGGAAGCTGTCTCTTCTGCAGTGTCCGTGGTTGAGGTGGAGTTCTCCGATCACTGTATGATTTTGTTTTCCTTGAATGTTTCAGAGACCCCTCGGATGGGTAAAGGTTATTGGAAGCTGAATTCGTCCCTCCTGGAGGAAGCGGAGATAAGACAGTCCTTTGAGGATTTTCTTCAGAGTCAGGTACCTTTACTGGGCCTATGTAGTAGTAAGTCAGAGTGGTGGGAGATGTTCAAGAAGCGGGTTGCGGGGTTCTTCCGCCAGCTCTCGAGCCTCAGGTCCCTGAATAGGTATCGCCTGTATCAGGGACTGAGGAGGAAACTCGAGCTTCTCGTCTCGACTGGAGGTAGCCGGGAGGATATCTCCAGAGTGAAGTCCTTGCTGATGAGGTGTCAGTACGATAGGCACGCATCTTTGGTTTTTGAGAGGGATTTCGGGAAGTACCGCTCGCCCGACCCTTACAGAAACTGTAAGATGTCAGTGAGTAGTAAAGTCATTTCAGGACTGATTGATAGTACAGGATCTCTGAATCGGTCCAGATCAGGGATCTTGGAGGTCGTCAGATCCTTCTACTCGCATCTCTTGGGAAGGAAGGATCTAGATCGAGACGGGATGTCGGCTTTCCTGGCTGAAACCATTCCTGAGCCAGGGGTAGACCCCTCTCTTGATGTTTTGGCAGAAGAAATCAGGGAAGAGGAAGTGAGACTGGCGATTGAGGGGCTTGCCCCCAAGAAGTCACCAGGTCCGGATGGCTTAACATCCGAGTGGTACAAGACCTTTAAGGAGTCTTTAGCTCCCCTCTTGACTGAGGTATTCAATGAGTGTCTCTCCTCGGGCACTCTGCCGAAGTCAATGAGGAGGTCAGCCCTGATTCTTCTCTCAAAGGGTAAAGATCCCAGCCATATTGAGAATTGGAGGCCCATAGCTCTTCTCAATACGGACAGGAAGCTTCTGGCCAAGATACTGTTTAATCGGCTGGTGAAGTTTGCTCCCCGGCTCCTTTCGGGGGCCCAGCACTGCTCTGTTCCAGGCCGAAGCACCTTAAGTGCTGTTCTCGGTGTCCGGGAGGCAGTGGAGCGGAGTAGTGCAGGTCTCTGGAAGGGGTACTTGCTGTCCCTGGATCAGGCCAAAGCATTTGATCGGGTGAACCACGAGTACCTCTGGTCCGTCCTCCTGAGATATGGCTTACCGTGTGCTTTTATTAATTGGCTTAAGACCTTATATGCAGGGGCAGAGAGTTTCCCACTGGTGAACGGGTGGTCTGGCCGCTCTTTTGAGGTGGGGTCTGGAGTCCGTCAGGGTTGTCCTTTGAGCCCGCTTTTATACGTGTTCGCAATTGATCCCTTCGTCCGGAGGGTAGATTGTGGGCCGTTGGCGGGAGTCGGGATGAGTCTGGCGGATCTGGATGTTGCCCAGAGAGTGGTGGCGTACGCTGATGATGTCACCATCTTCGTGTCCTCGAGAGAGGAGGTCGATGTGGTGATGTCGGAGGTGGAACGCTACTCGGAGGCATCCGGGTCTAAGATCAACCGGGATAAGTGTGAAAGTCTCTGGCTGGGAGGGGGAGATCCCACTTTTGATCTCCCGGACACCCTCCCAGGGCCCCAAGACTCAGCAAAAATTCTGGGCATCACATTCGGCCAGGATGATTATCCCACCAAAAACTGGGACAGTAAGCTACAGGATGCCACTCATAGGGTGGATCAGTGGAAGGGTTGGTCTATGACCCTCAGGGAAAGGGTACACCTGATCAAATCGTACCTGCTCCCCTTGTTTATCTATCTTGGCAGTGTATGTATCTTGCCAGATGCTTACTACACTAGGGTCTACAGCCTGTTTTTCCAACTGTTATGGGGGAACAGGATGAACCTAGTCAAGAGAGAGGTTACGTACCGCACGAGGAGACTAGGGGGTTTATCTATGGTAAACCCTGTGGTGTTCTTAACAAACACCTTCTTGAAAGCCAACATCTCAAACCTCTGGTCAGAGAGGGCTCCTCCGTGGGTACTCTCCTGCAGGGAATGGTTTCGGCCTTTCTTCCAGGAATGGGAGACAGGAGGGCAAGTGAAGGACCTCCGTACGCCCCATGGGCATCTTCCGGCTTACGCTACCCCGACTCTGAAGGCGATACGTCGGTGGGGTCTGGGAGTGTGGGAGATCAGGACCCAGTCAAGGCAGTTCCTTGACAAACGGGTTCTGTTGACCCACTTCCAGAAGCCTCTGGCGCTCAGGGACTGCCCAGGTCGGGATCTGAGGGTGGGGTTGTATCTCTTAAATATGAAAAGGATCCCCCAGAAGTTTTGGGACTTGGCCTGGCGCTGCTTTCAGGGGAAGCTATATGTGAGGGACAATTTGAAGTGTAGGAGATCTGATGACCGGGGATGTCCCCGAGAAGAGTGTGGGGACACGCTGGAAAGCATGGACCATTTCCTGCTTCATTGTCCCTTTAATATAGGGGTCTACAACCGGGTGGGTGCTTCCATCGGCTGGAGTCAACTTGCCGGCCTTACCTATCCAGAGTGGGCTTATGGGGCATTCAGGAACCTGGGTGGCCGAGATCGGGGCACTTTGTTTTTAGTCAGCTTAGTGGTTAGATACTACACGTGGAATGCACGGTGTTTAGTGTCCACACAGCGCAAAGTCCTCTCCGAGGTGGAGGTCTGTAGGAATATCACCGGTGACCTCGGGAAGATCAGGTCTTTGGAGTATGGCAGTCTTGGTACCAGTAGGGCTTCTCTCCTATGGAGAGGGTTTTCTTTTGATGTGCCCTAGGTACTAGACCTTTTGGGTAGAGTACCCTTGTTTTTGTTAGGGACAGTGATATAGGGACAGGGTTAGGGTGATAGTAGGGTCAGTTTATTTTTAGGGATAATGGTAGGGTGAGAGGTAGGGTGCAGTTAGGGAAAGAATATACATTTTGTATGTATCAGGATTGCCATCCTTCTTCCTGGTGGTGGGCTAATGCATGTGCACCCTAGCTTTTTGTTTTGTTTTCAGAGGCTATGGTTATGAAGGGCTTACAGGCACCGAACTTGGGCCTAAAGTGGGTTTTATTGTTTGCTTATGTATGTTAAAGCTGGTTATGGTTAAGTTGGTTGGGAGGAGTTCTAGGTTGGGAGGGTATATTTGTGGGTGGTGGTGGTCTTTTCTTTTGGTGGCCCTGGCATGGGTCAGTGGACTGGACATTGAGGACTATGAACTGTATGGAAAAAACTCTGACCCATGTACAGGAGGTTGGGTGGTGTGGGTGAAGGGTCAGTTTAGTGTAGAATGTTCTTTTATATTTGTAGGTGTGTTTTCTGTTTATAGGTGTATATAGTTTGTGTATAGTATTGTACATAGTAGTGTATATAGTCAGTTATGTATATAGCATGTATAATGTATGTTATATTATTGTAAAGGGAGGAAAAAAAAAAAAAAAAGGAATTTTTTTTTTTTTTTTTTTTTTTTTTTTTTTTTTTAAGTATATAGTATTTTAGTAGAGATAGACATGGCAGTCGAACCAGTTTTGTTTTTGTAGTAATGTTTCTTTAGTATCCCGTTGTGGATTTATTTTCTTTGGTTTATATATGTAGTATGTAGTAAAGATGTGTGTAAGCATGTGTGTATTGTGTTTTCTGTGATATTTTCCCGAGTTTGGGTATTTTGAGTTGAATTTAATTTATTTATTTATTTATTTATTTATTTATTTATTTATTTATTTATTTATTTTTTTTTTTTTTTTTGTTTCTTGGTTAAATGTAGTTAATATATTGATATATATGTGTGCATGTGTGAGTGTGGTATAGTGTTATTATTATTATTATTATTATTATTTAAAAAAAAAAAAAAAAAAAACATGGTGTGCAGTGTGAGTGCTTGTTGTGTTTTCTATGTATGATTTTTCCCGAGTTTGGGTGTTTTGAGTTAAAGCGAAATAGTGCTATATTTATGTTTCTTATGAGTGTGTTGTTTGGCTATGAAAGGTGTAATTATAATATTTCTAGTTCTAGTAGGAAAGCTGGGCTGGCCGGTTAGGCAGGATTTTTGTTCTTTTATTTAAATGTAAAGTTTGGGTTTATGTTATTTCATGTTGTTGTTTTCCGTTATGGCAAAGTTGTGCTGGTTTATGTTTTGTTATGATTTATATTTTTCTAATAAAAGATTTACAGGATATAACTCAGGATCAGTACAGGATAAGTAATGTAATGTATGTACACAGTGACCTCACCAGCAGAATAGTGAGTGCAGCTCTGGAGTATAATACAGGATATATCTCAGGATCAGTACAGGATAAGTAATGTAATGTATGTACACAGTGACCTCACCAGCAGAATAGTGAGTGCAGCTCTGGAGTATAATACAGGATATATCTCAGGATCAGTACAGGATAAGTAATGTAATGTATGTACACAGTGACCTCACCAGCAGAATAGTGAGTGCAGCTCTGGAGTGTACGTGTCCTCGTGGTTCGTGTGGGTTTCGTTCCTCTCGGGATCAGGTTATTGTCTCTGCACTTTCCTGAGAACTGGAGCAATAATAATTTGTGTTCAAACCAAAGTAATGAAGAGCTGGAACCAAAAATGGGATCATACTCAGGGCAGATTAATTTATCGTCACATTGGAGACTAAGGTTACAGTATCCTCTCTGACTGTCTCCTAAAAGACCCAAAATACACCTCTATTTCCTGTTCAGTTCACACACTGACGCCACTATTTATTTCCGTAGACAGGACACCAAATCTACTGTATAAAGGCAAAGAGGAACGAAGCAACCAAAGGGATCAGAGTTATAGCCTGTATTATACTCCAGAGCTGTACTCACTATTCTGCTGGTGAGGTCACTGTGTACATACATCACATTACTTATCCTGTACTGATCCTGAGTTATATCCTGTATTATACCCCAGAGCTGTACTCACTATTCTGCTGGTGAGGTCACTGTGTACATACATTACATTACTTATCCTGTACTGATCCTGAGTTATATCCTGTATTATACTCCAGAGCTGTACTCACTATTCTGCTGGTGAGGTCACTGTGTACATTACATTACTTATCCTGTACTGATCCGGAGTTATATCCTGTATTATACTCCAGAGCTGTACTCACTATTCTGCTGGTGAGGTCACTGTGTACATACATTACATTACTTATCCTGTACTGATCCTGAGTTATATCCTGTATTATACTCCAGAGCTGTACTCACTATTCTGCTGGTGAGGTCACTGTGTACATTACATTACTTATCCTGTACTGATCCGGAGTTATATCCTGTATTATACCCCAGAGCTGTACTCACTATTCTGCTGGTGAGGTCACTGTGTACATACATTACATTACTTATCCTGTACTGATCCTGAGTTATATCCTGTATTATACTCCAGAGCTGTACTCACTATTCTGCTGGTGAGATCACTGTGTATATACATTACATTACTTATCCTGTACTGATCCTGAGTTATATTCTGTATTATACTCCAGAGCTGTACTCACTATTCTGCTGGTGAGATCACTGTGTATATACATTACATTACTTATCCTGTACTGATCCTGAGTTATATCCTGTATTACACTCCAGAGCTGTACTCACTATTCTGCTGGTGAGGTCACTGTGTACATACATTACATTACTTATCCTGTACTGATCCGGAGTTATATTCTGTATTATACTCCAGAGCTGTACTCACTATTCTGCTGGTGAGGTCACTGTGTACATACATTACATTACTTATCCTGTACTGATCCTGAGTTATATCCTGTATAATACTCCAGAGCTGTACTCACTATTCTGCTGGTGAGGTCACTGTGTATATACATTACATTACTTATCCTGTACTGATCCTGAGTTATATCCTGTACAATACTCCAGAGCTGTACTCACTATTCTGCTGGTGAGGTCACTGTGTATATACATTACATTACTTATCCTGTACTGATCCTGAGTTATATCCTGTATTATACTCCAGAGCAGTACTCACTATTCTGCTGGTGAGGTCACTGTGTACATACATTACATTACTTATCCTGTACTGATCCTGAGTTATATCCTGTATTATACTCCAGAGCTGTACTCACTATTCTGCTGGTGAGATCACTGTGTACATACATTACATTACTTATCCTGTACTGATCCTGAGTTATATCCTGTATTATATTCCAGAGCTGTACTCACTATTCTGCTGGTGAGGTCACTGTGTACATACATTACATTACTTATCCTGTACTGATCCTGAGTTATATCCTGTATTATACTCCAGAGCTGTACTCACTATTCTGCTGGTGAGGTCACTGTGTCAGTGGCGTTGCGACCCGGGTGCGGGGGGTGCGGCCCGCACCGGGTGACACCTACCTAATGGGGTGACACCAAGACGCTCCGCAGCACCCACCCTCCCCAGCTACACAGACACCCCCCCCCCCCCCCATCTGTGCCCGACCGGCCTCCCATCCGTCAGCAAGCCCCACCCCCCCCTGCGCTGTGTGTGCGGTGCGCCCGTCCGTCATCACCCCCCCCCTCTTTCACCTGCACTGTGCGCCCGTCCGTCATCACACCCCCCCCCCTCACCTTCACCAGCACTGTGCCCGTCCTCCGCTCCCACGTCTGCGCCGGCTTGACGTCACACCGCATGGCCGCGCGGGAGGACGTGAGTTACGTCACTCGTACGGCGCCCGGTGAGAAGGAGTGCTGCGCTGGATGGGTGAGTGTGTATGTCTGTCTCTCTGTCTGCTTGTGTGTGTGAGATTGTGTGTGTGTGTGAGACTGTGTGTGTGACTGTGTGTATATGTGACTCTGTGTGTGTGTGTGTGTGTGTCTGTCTCTCTGACTGTGTGTGTGTGTGTTTGTGTTTGTCTCTGTGTTGTATGTGTTTTTTTTTTTGTGTGTGTGTGTGTGTGTGTGGGGGGGGGGGGGGGCGGGGTGTATAACCAGCGATCTATTGTGGGGAGACTTTGACCCATTGTGGGGAACCTGCAAGGGAACCTGCGGCCTAATGTGGGGAAACTACTACCAGATGTGCGGAGTCTATGCTACCTATTTTTGGCTAGTCTGTGCTACCTAATATGGGGAATCTGTGCTACCTTATGTGGGGAGTCTATGCTACCTTATGTGGGGAGTCTATGCTACCTAATGTGGTGAAATTGCTACCTAATGTGGGGAATCTGTGCTACCTAATGTGGGGAAATTGCTACCTAATGTGGGGTAACTGGTACATACCTAATGTGGGGGAACTGGTACCAAATGTGGGGAATCTATGCTGCCTAATGTGGGGAAACTGCGACCGACCTAATGTGGGGGCACTGCTGCCTACCTAATGCTCCCCCCCTGGCAGTAGCACCCTCATCATCCACCAGCAACACCCCCCCCCCCCCAGCAGCACCTCCATCAGCAGATCCTAATGGTGGATGATGGAGGTGCTCCTGCCAGGAGGATGATCCTGCGGATGGATGATGGGGGTGATACTGCCAGGGGGGATGGCCAGTAGCACCCTCATCATCCTCCAGCAACACCCCACCCAGTAGTAGCACCCCCATCATCCATTAGCAACACCACCAATACCCCCCTCCCGTGGTAATAGCATCAGCTAACGGATGTTGAGGGGTGTTACTGCGGTTGTGGTATTATATTCAGAGGGTGCACTGTATGGCAACGTTATATTCAGAGGGCGCAGTTTGTGGTAGTATTATATTCAGAGGGCGCAGTTTGTGGTAATATTATATTTAGAGGGCGCAGTTTGTGGTAGTATTATATTCAGAGGGCGCAGTTTGTGGTAATATTATATTTAGAGGGCGCAGTTTGTGGTAGTATTATATTTAGAGGGCGCAGTTTGTGGTAGTATTATTAGAGATGAGTGAACTTACAGTAAATTCGATTCGTCACAAACTTCTCGGCTTGGCAGTTGATGACTTTTCCTGCGTAAATTAGTTTAGCTTTCAGGTGCTCCGGTGGGCTGAAAAAGGTGGATACATTCCTAGGAAAGAGTCTTCTAGGAATGTATCCACCTTTTCCAGCCCACGGGAGCACCTGAAAGCTGAACTAATTTATGCAGGAAAAGTCATCAACTGCTGAGCAGAGAAGTTTGTGATGAGTTGAATTTACTGTAAGTTCGCTCATCTCTAAGTATTATATTCAGAGGGTACAGTATGTGGCGGTATTATATTCAGGGGTACAGTATGTGGCAGATTTATATTCAGGGGTACAGTATGTGGCAGATTTATATTCAGGGGTACAGTATGTGGCAGATTTATATTCAGGGGTACAGTATGTGGCAGATTTATATTCAGAGGGTACAGTATGTGGCAGATTTATATTCAGAGGGTACAGTATGTGGCAGATTTATATTCAGAGGGTACAGTATGTGGCAGATTTATATTCAGAGGGTACAGTATGTGGCAGATTTATATTCAGAGGGTACAGTATGTGGCAGATTTATATTCAGAGGGTACAGTATGTGGCGGTATTATATTCAGGGGTACAGTATGTGGCGGATTTATATTCAGAGGGTACAGTATGTGGCGGATTTATATTCAGAGGGTACAGTATGTGGCAGATTTATATTCAGAGGGCGCAGTTTGTGGTAGTATTATATTCAGATGGCGCAGTTTGTGGTAGTATTATATTCAGAGGGTACAGTATGTGGTAGTATTATATTCAGTAGGTACAGTATGTGGCAGATTTATATTCAGAGGGTACAGTATGTGTTGGTATTATATTCAGAATGTACAGTGTGTGGTATTATTATATTCAGTGGGTATGGTGTATGGAAGGTTTATAATCAAAGAGTGTAGTGTATAGTAGTATTATATTTAGAGGATACAGTGTCTGTCAGGTTTATAATAATAATTGTTTTCATATAGAGGATGAGAATGCGCTGACATAGTGAGGAGACGTCTGGGCGTCACATTCTGCAGAGAGAAGTTTTAGCTGGAACAAGTCCTGGCAGTATGTACCATCTGAATTAGATAAGGGAAGACTATAGAGAAGACGTCACCTGTAGTCACTGATATCATTGTGTATTCTCCTCACTATAGAGAAGACGTCACCTGTAATCACTGATATCATTGTGTATTCTCCTCACTATAGAGAAGACGTCACCTGTAATCACTGATATCATTGTGTATCCTCCTCACTATAGAGAAGACGTCACCTGTAATCACTGATATCATTGTGTATTCTCCTCACTATAGGGAAGACGTCACCTGTAGTCACTGATATCATTGTGTATTCTCCTCACTATAGAGAAGACGTCACCTGTAATCACTGATATCATTGTACATTCTCCTCACTATAGAGAAGACGTCACCTGTAATCACTGATATCATTGTGTATTCTCCTCACTATAGGGAAGACGTCACCTGTAGTCACTGATATCATTGTGTATTCTCCACACTATAGGGAAGACGTCACCTGTAGTCACTGATATCATTGTGTATTCTCCACACTATAGGGAAGACGTCACCTGTAGTCACTGATATCATTGTACATTCTCCTCACTATAGAGAAGACGTCACCTGTAATCACTGATATCATTGTGTATTCTCCTCACTATAGGGAAGACGTCACCTGTAGTCACTGATATCATTGTGTATTCTCCACACTATAGGGAAGACGTCACCTGTAGTCACTGATATCATTGTGTATTCTCCTCACTATAGAGAAGACGTCACCTGTAATCACTGATATCATTGTGTATTCTCCTCACTATAGAGAAGACGTCACCTGTAATCACTGATATCATTGTGTATTCTCCTCACTATAGAGAAGACGTCACCTGTAATCACTGATATCATTGTGTATCCTCCTCACTATAGAGAAGACGTCACCTGTAATCACTGATATCATTGTGTATTCTCCTCACTATAGAGAAGACGTCACCTGTAATCACTGATATCATTGTGTATTCTCCTCACTATAGAGAAGACGTCACCTGTAGTCACTGATATCATTGTACATTCTCCTCACTATAGAGAAGACGTCACCTGTAGTCACTGATATCATTGTGTATTCTCCTCACTATAGAGAAGACGTCACCTGTAATCACTCATATCATTGTGTATTCTCCTCACTATAGAGAAGACGTCACCTGTAGTCACTGATATTATTGTGTATTCTCCTCACTATAGAGAAGATGTCACCTGTAGTCACTGATATCATTGTGTATCATCCTCACTATAGAGAAGACATCACCTGTAGTCACTGATATCATTGTACATTCTCCTCACTATAGAGAAGATGTCACCTGTAGTCACTGATATCATTGTGTATTCTCCTCACTATAGAGAAGATGTCACCTGTAGTCACTGATATCATTGTGTATTCTCCTCACTATAGAGAAGACGTCACCTGTAGTCACTGATATCATTGTACATTCTCCTCACTATAGAGAAGATGTCACCTGTAGTCACTGATATCATTGTGTATTCTCCTCACTATAGAGAAGATGTCACCTGTAGTCACTGATATCATTGTACATTCTCCTCTCTACATCAGAGCTGGAGTCACTTGTCAGTTCTACAGTTAGGTCAGTGAAACTACAACTCCCAGCATAACCTCACCACTGCTCAAAGGGGTACTCTACTGGAAAACATTTTTTTTAATCAGCTGGTGCTACAAAGTTAAACAGATTTGTAAATTACTTCTATTTAAAAATCTTAATCCTTCCAGTACTTATTAGCTGCTGTATAAGCGATTCACAGGAAGTTATTTTCTTTTTTAATTTCTTTTCTGTCTGACCACAGTGCTCTGTGCTGACACCTCTGGACAGTTCGACATGGACAGTTCCTGACATGGACAGAGGTGTCAGCAAATAGCACTGTGGTCAGACTGGAAAGAACTACACAACTTCCTGTGGAGCATACACCAGCTTATAAGTACTGTAAGTATTAAGATTTTAAATAGAAGTAATTTAAAAATCTGTTTAACTTTCTGGCACCAGTTGATATAGAAGTAAATGTTTTCCAGTGGAGTACCCCTTTAAGTAATTCTGGGAGCTGTATATTTCAATGGTGAAAACTTCTTTAACACTTTCCCATTCTGTGGCAACTGGTATATCTGATTATTATACTGGAATTTCTCACAATGCGCTACAACAGTGGTGTCTGTCACAACAGGCTAAAAACTTACTGGGGGGAGGGGGTACGTATGGGGGTGACACCATTTTCTACCGCACCGGGTGACACCAACTCTAGCAACGCCACTGCACTGTGTACATACATTACATTACTTATCCTGTACTGATCCTGAGTTATATCCTGTATTATACTCCAGAGCTGTACTCACTATTCTGCTGGTGAGGTCACTGTGTACATACATTACATTACTTATCCTGTACTGATCCTGAGTTATATCCTGTATTATACTCCAGAGCTGTACTCACTATTCTGCTGGTGAGGTCACTGTGTACATACATTACATTACTTATCCTGTACTGATCCTGAGTTATATCCTGTATTATACTCCAGAGCTGTACTCACTATTCTGCTGGTGAGGTCACTGTGTACATACATTACATTACTTATCCTGTACTGATCCTGAGTTATATCCTGTATTATACTCCAGAGCTGTACTCACTATTCTGCTGGTGAGGTCACTGTGTATATACATTACATTACTTATCCTGTACTGATCCTGAGTTATACCCTGTATTATACTCCAGAGCTGTACTCACTATTCTGCTGGTGAGGTCACTGTGTACATACATTACATTACTTATCCTGTACTGATCCTGAGTTATATCCTGTATTATACCCCAGAGCTGCACTCACTATTCTGCTGGTGAGGTCACTGTGTATATACATTACATTACTTATCCTGTACTGATCCTGAGTTATATCCTGTATTATACTCCAGAGCTGTACTCACTATTCTGCTGGTGAGGTCATTGTGTACATACATTACATTACTTATCCTGTACTAATCCTGAGTTATATCCTGTATTATACTCCAGAGCTGTACTCACTATTCTGCTGGTGAGATCACTGTGTACATACATTACATTACTTATCCTGTACTGATCCTGAGTTATATCCTGTATTATACTCCAGAGCTGTACTCATTATTCTGCTGGTGAGGTCACTATGTACATACATTACATTACTTATCCTGTACTGATCCTGAGTTATATCCTGTATTATACTCCAGATCTGTACTCACTATTCTGCTGGTGAGGTCACTGTGTACATACATTACATTACTTATCCTGTACTGATCCTGAGTTATATCCTGTATTATACTCCAGAGCCCCCCGACTATTATCACGTCTTGACTTATTACATTCACGGCCACTTACTTCACATGTAAAGGATTAAAAGCCAAAAGTAGTCGTCACTTCTCCTGAGCAGCTTCAGATAAATGGAACGGTCACAGGAGGAGCTCCGCATTTCTTAAAGGGGTATCCTGGTCTCAGCCCACAATGCTTTTCAGCACTGTTTCTGCACCAGTTCCTTACGGATTTCTGTTGCTGTCGTCCAGTAGGAACCGTCATTATTTATTACAATGTTTATTATGAACAGTCCCCACTTCACAATACAGGATCATTTCACAGACTTGTGGATTGCAGGATAGTCATTCATTTCCTCAGAGGAAAAAACTGCTTATTCCTCCTGTTCAGTGAAGGATAGCCACTCCATCTTGTTTAGGAATTGGATAGTCACACCTCTTTAGAGAAAGAAAGCAGAGTTGTTTTTGTTGGGGAAGATCAGCCAATCCCTCTTGTTTATGAAAAGGAAAGGATAGTCACTCCCTTCAGTTCAGGGTAGAAACCATTGTTTCGGTTTTTATTCTTTTTTTTTTTTTAAAGCCATGCCCCTCTGTTCAGGGTGGGATAGACACTCAGTGAAGGATAGCTAATTTCTTATGTTCAGTGAAGGATAGCCATTCCCTCTTGTTCAGTGTAGGATAGCCAGTTTCTTCTGTTTAGTGAAGGATAGCCATTCCCTCTTGTTCAGTGTAGGTTAGTCATTTCCTCCTGTTCAGGAAAGGATAGCCATTCCCTTTTTCTCAGAGAAGGATAGTCATTTCCTCCTGTTCCGTGAAGGATAGCCATTTCTACGTGTTCAGTGTACAATTGCCATTTTGTCCTGTTCAGGAAAAAATAGCCATTCCCTCTTGTTCAGGGTAGGATAGCCACTTCCGCCTATTCAGTGTAGGATAGCCACTTTCTCCTGTTCAGGAAAGGATAGCCACTTCATTCTGTTCAGTGAAGGATAGCCACTTCCTCCTGTTCAGGAAAGGATAGCCACTTCATTCTGTTGAGTGAAGGATAGCCACTTCCTCCTGTTCAGTGAAGGATAGCCACTTCCTCCTGTTCAGTGAAGGATAGCCACTTCCTCCTGTTCAGTGAAGGATAGCCACTTCCTCCTGTTCAGTGAAGGATAGCCATTTCCTCCTGTTCAGTGAAGGATAGCCACTTCCTCCTGTTCAGTGAGGGATAGCCACTTGCTCCTGTTCAGTGAAGGATAGCCATTTCCTCCTGTTCAGTGAAGGATAGCCACTTCCTCCTGTTCAGTGAAGGATAGCCACTTCCTCCTGTTCAGTGAAGGATAGCCACTTCCTCCTGTTCAGTGAAGGATAGCCACTTCCTCCTGTTCAGTGAAGGATAGCCACTTCCTCCTGTTCAGTGAAGGATAGCCACTTCCTCCTGTTCAGTGAAGGATAGCCACTTCCTCCTGTTCAGTGAAGGATAGCCACTTGCTCCTGTTCAGTGAAGGATAGCCACTTCCTCCTGTTCAGTGAAGGATAGCCACTTCCTCCTGTTCAGTGAAGGATAGCCATTCCCTCTTGTTCAGTGTGGGATAGCCATTTCCTCCTGTTCAGTGAAGGATAGCAATTCCCTCTTGTTCAGTGAAGGATAGCCATTTCCTCCTGTTCAGTGAAGGATAGCACTTGCTCCTGTTCAGTGAAGGATAGCCACTTCCTCCTGTTCAGTGAAGGATAGCCATTTCCTCCTGTTCAGTGAAGGATAGCACTTGTTCCTGTTCAGTGAAGGATAGCACTTCCTCCTGTTCAGTGAAGGATAGCACTTGTTCCTGTTCAGTGAAGGATAGCCATTCCCTCCCATAGAGGAGAAAGTATCCAGTCCCTTGTGTGCAGGGACATATATCATTTCTTCCTCTGATCCTTACTCTCCCTATATAACCACGTGGTCTGTGGAGTGCAGAGAATAGACAAGGAAACAGCTGCTGGAAACCTCCTGAGTGCAGATGTTACTGGGAGCGAAGGAGGAATGAGAAGGTCCTTGTTACTTGGCTCAGACACAAGATTCTCCAGCGATTCCTCAATCTTCTGATTTCTGTAGCAGCCGGAGGAGACCGTACCTGTGAGGGCGGGAGGGGATCTCCACAGTAACAGCAGGGAAGCTGAGATTACCAGGACACAAGCCCATCAGAGGCTGTAATGGAAGTCCTGGTGTTAGTTGTTGTCTCTGGCTGGGTAAGAACCAATATTACATTTTCAGGAGCCTGGGAAAGATGAATGACCGCCCTATAAAAACACTGAGCGTGTCACGCAGAGGGGCAGTGGCATTCGCACTAAGGCTAGCTTTACACTTTTACACTTTTTTTTACACCTGAAAAAAACACCAGAAAAACTGCCAGCGTTTGTGTGGAAATTGCATTTTTTTGCCCCTTTGGCGTTTTTTGGGGGAATTTTGTTGGGTGCAAAAAAATAAATAAATTAATTAATAATAATAATAATAATAATTATACAGTAGTGATGAAAAAACTAGTGGGGAATAAATGTTATATTTTATGAATTTTCAATCAGAGACCAATTTATGGGAGTGGGCTAGGACATAAGTGCCAACCCACTAGCCACGTCGCGGCCCCTGTAAGGTCATTGTGGATGTGCGACCATGTCTGCTTTCTCTGTTTCAATTCACGAATGTATAAAACCTCATTGTAAAATTATATATATATTTTATTAATTCATTTTGTGAAACTTTTTATTAACATTTTTTTAATAATGTGTTTTATAGTGTGTGTTTTATTTCTACAACTTTGTAACTTTCTTCTATTTTTGACATTATTTAGGTACTACTCTTACTCCCAGCATGGCGCAGACTGTTCCACGCTGGGAGCTGTAGTACCTCCTCTAATAGACAGATCGTTCCCTACAATTTATTTATATATATATATTTTTTTTAATGGTAACCTACGAAATTTAATTAAAAAAATAAAAAAGATACCGTATTGTTCGCCGTATAAGACGCACTTTTTCTTCCCCAAAACTGGGGGGGAAAAGTCGGTGCGTCTTATACGGCGAATACACCCCCTATCGCGGCGGTCCCTGCGGCTAATACAGGACATTACCGATCGCGGTGATGCCATGTATTAACCCTTCAGACGCAGCGATCAAAGCTGACCGCCGCGTCTGAAGGGAAAGTGACACTAACCCGGCTGTTTAGCGATTTCACCGCGGCGTCCCGAACAGCCGGACTGAATAGCCGAGTTAGTGCTTACAGGACACCGGGAGGGACCTTATCTGCCTCCTCGGTGTCTTCTCCCTTCAGGGATCCCCTGTATGGCCGGCGCTCTCCTCCCTCGTCGTCGCGTACGTGCGTCAACGTGCGTAACGACGTGACGGCGGCGACGGAGAGCGAGGATACCCGGCCGGCAGTAGAGACGTTCCGGAGCGACAGGGACGCGGCGACAGCGATGGAGCGACATCCAGGGCAGCGGTGACGGGTCCGGAGCGGCGGGGACACGTGAGTATTACCTCCTCCTGCAGTGGTCTTCAATCTGCGGACCTCCAGATGTTGCAAAACTACAACTCCCAGCATGCCCGGACAGCCAACGGCTGTCCGGGCATGCTGGGAGTTGTAGTTTTGCAACATCTGGAGGTCCGCAGGTTGAAGATCACTGTTGGGTTCAGAATCTTTATTTTTCTAGATTTTGCACCTATATATTGGGTGCGTCTTATACGCCGGTGCGTCCTATAGGGCGAAAAATACGGTGACTCCGTGACTTTTTTTGGATCGCTAAAGTAAAAAAATAGAATAAAAAAACGCCCACAAAAACGCCAATCTCAAAACCCCCAACTTTTTTTTTTGGGTGTTTTTTCGCTCCTGTAGACTTCTGTGGGAGAAAAACGCAGAGATTTTCCCGGGAAAAAAAAAAAAGCCAAAGTCTCAACATGAAATCGTTTGGCAAAAACTGTCGGGGAGCCCAAAATCGCAAAAAAATAAAATAAATAAAAAATACTGAAAGATGCCGAGTGGATATGGTATTCGCAGGTCCTTAGTGACCCGCAGCGAACATCTCGCCGGTGCCTTTTTTTTATTTTTAAGGACATTTTTGTAAAAAGAAAAGTGGAAGCGGCCACAATATCTGGGTTTTCTGGATTTAATACATGAAGCTTCAATGATATATAAAGTTCTACAACTCTAACAAACCCCCCTCAGGATCTCCGATAGCTGTCAGTGAATGAGAACAGTATTGATAACAACTGTCATAGCAATCACTTTCCTTTGCTGATAGTTTGCTACAATGTATCAGTGCATATGAAACGGATCGGTGCAGAGGGATTGGACTGAATGCATCTGTAACAAACCTTCAGCTGTGAGAAATATTAGGTCTGGTTTGGGATGAATATCAGTGATGGGGCCCTTAGATACCTTATTACCAGCTTCTTCTGCACGTCAGAGCTGTACTCTACAGGGGCCACTATACTGTACTCTACAGGGGCCACTATACTGTACTCTACAGGGGCCCCTATACTATACTGTACTATAGGGGCCACTATACTGTACTCTACAGGGGCCACTATACTCTACTCTACAGGGGCCACTATACTCTACTCTACAGGGGCCACTATACTGTACTCTACAGGGGCCCCTATACTATACTGTACTCTACAGGGGCCACTATACTGTACTCTACAGGAGCCCCTATACTATACTGTACTATAGGGGCCACTATACTGTACTCTACAGGGGCCACTATACTGTACTCTACAGGGGCCACTATACTGTACTCTCACAGGGGCCCTATGCTGTTCTCTCACAGGGGCCACTATGCTGTTCTCTCACAGGGGCCACTATAATGTACTCTCACAGGGGCCACTATACTCTACTCTACAGGGGCCACTATACTCTACTCTACAGGGGCCACTATACTGTACTCTACAGGGGCCACTATACTGTACTCTCACAGGGGCCACTATACTGTACTCTCACAGGGGCCACTATACTGTCCTCTCACAGGGGCCACTATACTGTACTCTCACAGGGGCCACTATACTGTCCTCTCACAGGGGCCACTATACTCTACTCTCACATGGGCCACTATACTCTACTCTACAGGGGCCACTATACTCTACTCTACAGGGGCCACTATACTGTACTCTACAGGGGCCACTATACTCTACTCTACAGGGGCCACTATACTGTACTCTACAGGGGCCACTATACTGTACTCTACAGGGGCCACTATACTGTACTCTCACAGGGGCCCTATGCTGTTCTCTCACAGGGGCCACTATGCTGTTCTCTCACAGGGGCCACTATAATGTACTCTCACAGGGGCCACTATACTCTACTCTACAGGGGCCACTATACTCTACTCTACAGGGGCCACTATACTGTACTCTACAGGGGCCACTATACTGTACTCTCACAGGGGCCACTATACTGTACTCTCACAGGGGCCACTATACTGTCCTCTCACAGGGGCCACTATACTGTACTCTCACAGGGGCCACTATACTGTCCTCTCACAGGGGCCACTATACTCTACTCTCACAGGGGCCACTATACTCTACTCTACAGGGGCCACTATACTGTACTCTACAGGGGCCACTATACTCTACTCTACAGGGGCCACTATACTGTACTCTACAGGGGCCACTATACTCTACTCTACAGGGGCCACTATACTGTACTCTACAGGGGCCACTATACTCTACTCTACAGGGGCCACTATACTGTACTCTACAGGGGCCACTATACTGTACTCTACAGGGGCCCCTATACTATACTGTACTCTACAGGGGCCACTATACTGTACTCTACAGGGGCCACTATACTGTACTCTACAGGGGCCACTATACTGTACTCTACAGGGGCCCCTATACTATACTGTACTATAGGGGCCACTATACTGTACTCTACAGGGGCCACTATACTCTACTCTCACAGGGGCCACTATACTGTCATCTCACAGGGGACACTATACTCTACTCTACAGGGGCCACTATACTCTACTCTACAGGGGCCACTATACTGTACTCTACAGGGGCCACTATACTGTCCTCTCACAGGGGCCACTATACTGTCCTCTCACAGGGGCCACTATACTCTACAGGGACCACTATACTGTACTCTCTCAGGGGCCACTATACTGTACTCTCACAGGGGCCACTATACTCTACTCTTCAGGGGCCACTATACTGTCCTCTCACAGGGGCCACTATACTGTCCTCTCACAGGGGCCACTATACTGTACTCTCACAGGGGCCACTATACTGTACTCTCACAGGGGCCACTATTTTGTACTCTCACAGGGGCCCTATACTGTACTCTCACAGGGGCCACTATACTCTACTCTCACAGGGGCCACTATACTGTATTCTCACAGGGGCCACTATACTGTCCTCTCACAGGGGCCCTATACTGTCCTCTCACAGGGGCCCTATACTGTACTCTCACAGGGGCCCTATACTGTACTCTCACAGGGGCCACTATACTCTACTCTCACAGGGGCCACTATACTGTACTCTCACAGGGGCCACTATACTGTCCTCTCACAGGGGCCACTATACTGTACTCTCACAGGGGCCCTATACTGTCCCCTCACAGGGACCACTATACTGTACTCTCACAGGGGCCACTATAATGTACTCTACAGGGGCCACTATACTCTACTCTACAGGGGCCACTATACTGAACTCTCACAGGGGCCACTATACTGAACTCTCACGGGGGCCACTATACTGCACTCTCACAGGGGCCACTATACTCTACTCTCACAGGAGCCAATATACTGTACTCTCACATTGGTCACTATACTGTCCTCTTAAAGGGGCCACTATACTGTACTCTCACAGGGGCCACTATACTGTACTCTCACATTGGACACTATACTGTCCTCTCACAGGGGCCACTATACTGTACTCTCACAGGGGCCACTATACTGTACTCTCACAGGGGCCACTATACTCTCCTCTACAGGGGCCACTATACTGTACTCTCACAGGGGCCACTATGCTGTTCTCTCACAGGGGCCACTATACTGTCTTCTCACAGGGGCCACTATACTGTCCTCTCACAGGGGCCACTATACTGTACTCTCACAGGGGCCACTATACTGTACTCTCACAGGGGCCACTATACTGTACTCTCACAGGGGCCACTATACTGTACTCTCACAGGGGCCACTATACTGTACTCTCACAGGGGCCACTATGCTGTTCTCTCACAGGGGCCACTATACTGTACTCTCACAGGGGCCACTATACTGTACTCTCACAGGGGCCACTATACTGTCCTCTAACAGGGGCCACTATACTGTACTCTCACAGGGGCCACTATACTGTCCTCTCACAGGGGCCACTATACTGTACTCTCACAGGGGCCACTATACTGTCCTCTCACAGGGGCCACTATACTGTACTCTCACAGGGGCCACTATACTGTACTCTCACAGGGGCCACTATACTGTCCTCTAACAGGGGCCACTATACTGTCCTCTAACAGGGTCCACTATACTGTACTCTCACAGGGGCCACTATACTGTCCTCTCACAGGGGCCCTATACTGTACTCTCACAGGGGCCCAATACTGTACTCTCACAGGGGCCACTATACTGTACTCTCACAGGGGCCCTATACTGTCCTCTTACAGGGGCCACTATACTGTCCTCTCACAGGGGCCACTATACTGTACTCTCACAGGGGCCAATATACTGTCCTCTCACAGGGGCCACTATACTGTCCTCTCACAGGGGCCACTATACTGTACTCTCACAGGGGCCACTATACTGTCCTCTAACAGGGGCCACTATACTGTACTCTCACAGGGGCCCTATACTGTACTCTCACAGGGGCCACTATACTGTACTCTCACAGGGGCCTTATACTGTACTCTCACAGGGGCCACTATACTGTCCTCTAACAGGGGCCACTATACTGTACTCTCACAGGGGCCCTATACTGTACTCTCACAGGGGCCCAATACTGTCCTCTCACAGGGGCCACTATACTATACTCTCACAGGGGCCACTATACTGTCATCTCACAGGGGACACTATACTCTACTCTACAGGGGCCACTATACTGTACTCTACAGGGGCCACTATACTCTACAGGGGCCACTATACTGTCCTCTCACAGGGGCCACTATACTGTCCTCTCACAGGGGCCACTATACTCTACTCTACAGGGGCCACTATACTGTACTCTCACAGGGGCCACTATACTGTCCTCTCACAGGGGCCACTATACTGTCTTCTCACAGGGGCCACTATACTGTCCTCTCACAGGGGCCACTATACTCTACTCTACAGGGGCCACTATACTGTACTCTCACAGGGGCCACTATACTGTCCTCTCACAGGGGCCACTATACTGTCTTCTCACAGGGGCCACTATACTGTCCTCTCACAGGGGCCACTATACTGTCCTCTCACAGGGGCCCTATACTGTACTCTCACAGGGGCCACTATACTGTCCTCTCACAGGGGCCACTATACTGTCTTCTCACAGGGGCCACTATACTGTACTCTCACAGGGGCCACTATACTGTCCTCTCACAGGGGCCACTATACTGTCCTCTCACAGGGGCCCTATACTGTACTCTATAGGGGCCACTATACTGTCCTCTCACAGGGACCACTATACTGTACTCTCACAGGGGCCACTACACTGTACTCTCACAGGGGCCACTATACTGTACTCTCACAGGGGCCCTATACTGTACTCTCACAGGGGCCACTATACTGTACTCTCACAGGGGCCACTATACTGTACTCTCACAGGGGCCACTATACTGTCCTCTCACAGGGGCCCTATACTGTACTCTCACAGGGACCACTATACTGTACTCTCACAGGGGCCACTATACTGTACTCTCACAGGGGCCACTATTCTCTACTCTACAGGGGCCCCTATACTATACTCTCACAGGAGCCACTATACTCTACTCTACAGGGGCCACTATACTATACTCTCACAGGGGCCACTATACTGTCCTCTACAGGGGCCACTATACTCTACTCTACAGGGGCCACTATACTGTACTCTCACAGGGGCCACTATACTGTACTCTCACAGGGGCCACTATACTATACTCTACTATACAGGGGCCACTATACTGAACTCTCACAGGGGCCACTATACTGTACTCTCACAGGAGTCACTATACTGAACTCTCACAGGGGCCACTATACTGTACTCTCACAGGGGCCACTATATTGTACTCTAACAGGGGCCACTATACTCTACTCTACAGGGGCTACTATACTGTCTTCTCACAGGGGCCACTATACTGTCCTCTCACAGGGGCCACTATGCTGTCCTCTCACAGGGGCCACTATACTGTACTCTACAGGGGCCACTATACTGTACTCTCACAGGGGCCACTATACTGTACTCTCACAGGGGCCCTATACTGTCCTCTCACAATGGCTACGATACTGTACTCTCACAGGGGCCACTATACTGTCCTCTCACAGGGGCCACTATACTCTACTCTACAGGGGCCACTATACTGAACTCTCACAGGGGCCACTATTCTGTACTCTCACAGGGGCCACTATACTCTACTCTACAGGGGCCACTATACTGTACTCTCACAGGGGCCCTATACTGTACTCTCACAGGAGCCACTATACTGTACTCTCACAGGGGCCACTATACTGTACTCTCACGGGGGCCACTATACTGTACTCTCACAGGGGCCCTATACTGAACTCTCACAGGGGCCACTATACTGTACTCTCACAGGAGTCACTATACTGTCCTCTCACAGGGGCCACTATACTGTACTCTCACAGGGGCCACTATACTGTTCTCTCACAGGGGCCACTATACTCTACTCTACAGGGGCCACTATACTGTACGCTCACAGGGGCCACTATACTGTCCTCTCACAGGGGCCACTATACTGTCCTCTCACAGGGGCCACTATACTGTACTCTCAAAGGGGTCACTATACTGTACTCTCACAGGGGCCACTATACTGTACTCTCACAGGGGCCACTATACTGTACCCTCACAGGGGCCACTATACTGTACTCTCACAGGGACCACTATACTGTACTCTCACAGGGGCCACTATAATGTACTCCCACAGGGGCCACTATACTGTACCCTCCCAGGTGCCACTATACTGTCCTCTCACAGGGGCCACTATACTGTACCCTCCCAGGTGCCATTATACTGTCCTCTCACAGGGGCCACTATACTCTACTCCACAGGGGCCACTATACTGTACTCTCACAGGGGCCACTATACTGAACTCTCACGGGGGCCACTATACTGAACTCTCACGGGGGCCACTATACTGTACTCTCACAGGGGCCCTATACTGTACTCTCACAGGGGCCACTATACTGTACTCTCACAGGAGCCCAATACTGTACTCTCACAGGGGCCACTATACTGTACTCTCACAGGAGCCACTATACTGTACTCTCACAGGGGCCACTATACTGTACTCTCACTGGAGCCACTATATTGTACTCTCACAGGGGCCACTATACTGTCCTCTCACAGGGGCCACTATACTGTCCTCTCACAGGGGCCACTATACTGTCCTCTCACAGGGGCCACTATACTGTCCTCTCACAGGGGCCACTATACTGTCCTCTCACAGGGGCCCTATACTGTACTCTCACAGGGGCCACTATACTGTCCTCTCACAGGGGCCCTATACTGTACTCTCACAGGAGCCACTATACTGTACTCTCACATTGGTCACTATACTGTCCTCTCACAGGGGCCACTATACTGTACTCTCACAGGGGCCACTATACTGTACTCTCACAGGGGCCACTATACTGTACTCTCACAGGGGCCACTATACTCTACTCTACAGGGGCCACTATACGTCCTCTCACAGGGGCCACTATGCTGTCTTCTCACAGGGGCCACTATACTGTCCTCTCACAGGGGCCACTATACTGTACTCTAACAGGGGCCACTATACTGTACTCTCAGGGGCCACTATACTGTACTTTCACAGGGGCCACTATACTGTACTCTCACAGGGGCCCCTATACTGTCCTCTCACAGGGGCCACTATACTGTACTCTCACAGGGGCCACTATACTGTCCTCTCACAGGGGCCACTATACTGTCCTCTCGCAGGGGCCACTATACTGAACTCTACAGGAGCCACTATACTGTCCTCTCACAGGGGCCACTATACTGAACTCTCACAGGGGCCACTATACCGTCCTCTCACAGGGGCCACTATACTCTACTCTACAGGGGCCACTATACTGTCCTCTCACAGGGGCCACTATACTGTCTTCTCACAGGGGCCACTATACTGTCCTCTCACAGGGGCCACTATACTGTCCTCTCACAGGGGCCACTATATTGTACTCTCACAGGGGCCACTATACTGTACTCTCACAGGGGCCACTATACTGTACTCTCACAGGGGCCACTATACTGAACTCTACAGGGGCCACTATACTGTACTCTACAGGGGCCATTATAATCTACTCTACAGGGGCCACTATACTGTACTCTCACAGGGGCCCTATACTGTACTCTCACAGGGGCTACTATACTGTACTCTCGCAGGGGCCACTATACTGAACTCTACAGGAGCCACTATACTGTCCTCTCACATGGGCCACTATACTGAACTCTCACAGGGGCCACTATACCGTCCTCTCACAGGGGCCACTATACTGTCCTCTCACAGGGGCCACTATACTGTCCTCTCACAGGGGCCACTATAATGTACTCTCACAGGGGCCACTATACTGAACTCTCACAGGGGCCACTATACTCTACTCTCACAGGGGCCACTATACTGTCCTCTCACAGGGGCCACTATACTGTCCTCTCACAGGGGCCACTATAATGTACTCTCACAGGGGCCACTATACTGAACTCTCACAGGGGCCACTATACTCTACTCTCACAGGGGCCACTATACTGTACTCTCACAGCGGCCACTATACTCTACTCTCACAGGGGCCACTATACTCTACTCTCACAGGGGCCACTATACTGTACTCTCACAGCGGCCCCTGCTCTGCATCCGTCTCATTCACTGACAGCAAACAGTGATCTCTACCCTGGGCGGAGGTGTAGTATTATATGTATTGGATATATATAACGATTAGAGAGTTCCCGAAGTTATCCTCCTGAACATGAAGCGTCTCCCCCGATCCCTCCCGTCTCCCCCGATCCCTCCCGTCTCCCCCGATCCCTCCCGTCTCCCCCGATCCCTCCCGTCTCCTGTGTCTGATGTCATTGTTAGGAGGGAGGAAAACCCTCAGCTCATTCCTCTACGAGCCGCAGACCAGACAACAACTCCTCTCTGCTGTGTCACATCATCCCGGGAGCGCAGAGGACTGGTGAGTGACCCCCGGAGCTGACACTTCTATATACTGATCCCTGGAGCTGACACTTCTATATACTGATCCCAGGAGCTGACACTTCTCTATATACTGATCCCAGGAGCTGACACTTCTCTATATACTGATCCCAGGAGCTGACACTTCTCTATATACTGATCCCAGGAGCTGACACTTCTCTATATACTGATCCCCGGAGCTGACACTTCTCTATATACTGATCCCAGGAGCTGACACTTCTCTATATACTGATCCCTGGAGCTGACACTTCTCTATATACTGATCCCAGGAGCTGACACTTCTATATATACTGATCCCAGAAGCTGACACTTCTCTATATACTGATCCCAGGAGCTGACACTTCTCTATATACTGATCCCAGGAGCTGACACTTCTCTATATACTGATCCCAGGAGCTGACACTTCTCTATATACTGATCCCCGGAGCTGACACTTCTCTATATACTGATCCCAGGAGCTGACACTTCTCTATATACTGATCCCAGGAGCTGACACTTCTATATACTGATCCCAGGAGCTGACACTTCTCTATATACTGATCCCAGGAGCTGACACTTCTATATATATACTGATCCCAGGAGCTGACACTTCTCTATATACTGATCCCCGGAGCTGACACTTCTCTATATACTGATCCCCGGAGCTGACACTTCTCTATATACTGATCCTAGGAGCTGACACTTCTCTATATACTGATCCCAGGAGCTGACACTTCTCTATATACTGATCCCAGGAGCTGACACTTCTCTATATACTGATCCCAGGAGCTGACACTTCTCTATATACTGATCCCAGGCGCTGACACTTCTATATATACTGATCCCAGGAGCTGACACTTCTCTATATACTGATCCCAGGAGCTGACACTTCTATATATACTGATCCCCGGAGCTGACACTTCTATATATACTGATCCCAGGAGCTGACACTTCTCTATATACTGATCCCCGGAGCTGACACTTCTCTATATACTGATCCCAGGAGCTGACACTTCTCTATATACTGATCCCAGGAGCTGACACTTCTCTATATACTGATCCCAGGAGCTGACACTTCTCTATATACTGATCCCAGGAGCTGACACTTCTCTATATACTGATCCCAGGAGCTGACACTTCTCTATATACTGATCCCAGGAGCTGACACTTCTCTATATACTGATCCCAGGAGCTGACACTTCTCTATATACTGACCCTCGGAGCTGACACTTCTCTATATACTGATCCCAGGAGCTGACACTTCTCTATATACTGATCCCAGGAGCTGACACTTCTCTATATACTGATCCCAAGAGCTGACACTTCTCTATATACTGATCCCAGGAGCTGACACTTCTCTATATACTGATCCCAGGAGCTGACACTTCTCTATATACTGATCCCAGGAGCTGACACTTCTATATACTGATCCCAGGAGCTGACACTTCTATATACTGATCCCAGGAGCTGACACTTCTCTATATACTGATCCCAGGAGCTGACACTTCTCTATATACTGATCCCAGGAGCTGACACTTCTCTATATACTGATCCCAGGAGCTGACACTTCTCTATATACTGATCCCAGGAGCTGACACTTCTATATATACTGATCCCGGAGCTGATACTTCTATATACTGATCCCTGGAGCTGACACTTCTCTATATACTGATCCCAGGAGCTGACACTTCTCTATATACTGATCCCAGGAGCTGACACTTCTCTATATACTGATCCCAGGAGCTGACACTTCTCTATATACTGATCCCAGGAGCTGACACTTCTCTATATACTGATCCCAGGAGCTGACACTTCTATATACTGATCCCAGGAGCTGACACTTCTCTATATACTGATCCCAGGAGCTGACACTTCTCTATATACTGATCCCCGGAGCTGACACTTCTCTATATACTGATCCCAGGAGCTGACACTTCTCTATATACTGATCCCCGGAGCAGAAACTTCTCTATATACTGATCCCAGGAGCTGACACTTCTATATACTGATCCCAGGAGCTGACACTTCTCTATATACTGATCCCAGGAGCTGACACTTCTCTATATACTGATCCCAGGAGCTGACACTTCTATATACTGATCCCAGGAGCTGACACTTCTCTATATACTGATCCCAGGAGCTGACACTTCTCTATATACTGATCCCAGGAGCTGACACTTCTATATATACTGATCCCAGGAGCTGACACTTCTATATACTGATCCCAGGAGCTGACACTTCACTATATACTGATCCCAGGAGCTGACACTTCTCTATATACTGATCCCAGGAGCTGACACTTCTCTATATACTGATCCCAGGAGCTGACACTTCTCTGTATACTGATCCCAGGAGCTGACACTTCTATATATACTGATCCCAGGAGCTGACACTTCTATATATACTGATCCCCGGAGCTGACACTTCTATATACTGATCCCAGGAGCTGACACTTCTCTATATACTGATCCCAGGAGCTGACACTTCTATATATACTGATCCCAGGAGCTGACACTTCTATATACTGATCCCAGGAGCTGACACTTCTCTATATACTGATCCCAGGAGCTGACACTTCTCTATATACTGATCCCAGGAGCTGACACTTCTCTATATACTGATCCCAGGAGCTGACACTTCTCTGTACTGATCCACGGAGCTGACACTTCTCTATATACTGATCCCAGGAGCCGACACTTCTATATATACTGATCCCAGGAGCTGACACTTCTCTATATACTGATCCCAGGAGCTGACACTTCTCTATATACTGATCCCAGGAGCTGACACTTCTATATACTGATCCCAGGAGCTGACACTTCTCTATATACTGATCCCAGGAGCTGACACTTCTCTATATACTGATCCCAGGAGCTGACACTTCTCTATATACTGATCCCCGGAGCTGACACTTCTCTATATACTGATCCCAGGAGCTGACACTTCTCTATATACTGATCCCAGGAGCTGACACTTCTCTATATACTGATCCCAGGAGCTGACACTTCTCTATATACTGATCCCAGGAGCTGACACTTCTATATATACTGATCCTAGGAGCTGACACTTCTCTATATACTGATCCCAGGAGCTGACACTTCTATATATACTGATCCCAGGAGCTGACACTTCTATATACTGATCCCAGGAGCTGACACTTCTCTATATACTGATCCCAGGAGCTGACACTTCTCTATATACTGATCCCAGGAGCTGACACTTCTCTATATACTGATCCCAGGAGCTGACACTTCTCTATATACTGATCCCAGGAGCTGACACTTCTATATATACTGATCCCTGGAGCTGACACTTCTCTATATACTGATCCCAGGAGCTGACACTTCTCTATATACTGATCCCAGGAGCTGACACTTCTATATATACTGATCCCTGGAGCTGACACTTCTCTATATACTGATCCCAGGAGCTGACACTTCTCTATATACTGATCCCAGGAGCTGACACTTCTCTATATACTGATCCCAGGAGCTGACACTTCTCTATATACTGAACCCAGGAGCTGATACTTCTCTATATACTGACCCCAGGAGCTGACACTTCTATATATACTGATCCCAGGAGCTAACACTTCGCTATATACTGATCCCAGGAGCTGACACTTCTCTATATACTGATCCCAGGAGCTGACACTTCTCTATATACTGATCCCAGGAGCTAACACTTCTATATATACTGATCCCTGGAGCTGACACTTCTCTATATACTGATCCCAGGAGCTGACACTTCTATATATACTGATCCCAGAAGCTGACACTTCTCTATATACTGATCCCCGGAGCTGACACTTCTCTATATACTGATCCCAGGAGCTGACACTTCTCTATATACTGATCCCAGGAGCTGACACTTCTCTATATACTGATCCCAGGAGCTGACACTTCTCTATATACTGATCCCAGGAGCTAACACTTCTATATATACTGATCCCTGGAGCTGACACTTCTCTATATACTGATCCCAGGAGCTGACACTTCTATATATACTGATCCCAGAAGCTGACACTTCTCTATATACTGATCCCCGGAGCTGACACTTCTCTATATACTGATCCCCGGAGCTGACACTTCTCTATATACTGATCCCCGGAGCTGACACTTCTATATATACTGATCCCAGGAGCTGACACTTCTCTATATACTGATCCCAGGAGCTGACACTTCTCTATATACTGATCCCAGGAGATGACACTTCTATATACTGATCCCAGGAGCTGACACTTCTATATATACTGATCCCAGGAGCTGACACTTCTATATATACTGATCCCAGGAGCTGACACTTCTCTATATACTGATCCCAGGAGCTGACACTTCTCAATATACTGATCCCAGGAGCTGACACTTCTCTATATACTGATCCCCGGAGCTGACACTTCTCTATATACTGATCCCAGGAGCTGACACTTCTAAATATACTGATCCCAGGAGCTGACACTTCTCTATATACTGATCCCAGGAGCTGACACTTCTATATACTGATCCCAGGAGCTGACACTTCTATATACTGATCCCAGGAGCTGACACTTCTATATACTGATCCCCGGAGCTGACACTTCTCTATATACTGACCCCCGGAGCTGACACTTCTCTATATACTGATCCCAGGAGCTGACACTTCTATATACTGATCCCAGGAGCTGACACTTCTATATATATACTGAACCCAGGAGCTTACACTTCTCTATATACTGATCCCAGGAGCTGACACTTCTATATACTGATCCCAGGAGCTGACACTTCTCTATATACTGATCCCAGGAGCTGACACTTCTATATATACTGATCCTAGGAGCTGACACTTCTCTATATACTGATCCCAGGAGCTGACACTTCTCTATATACTGATCCCAGGAGCTGACACTTCTATATACTGATCCCAGGAGCTGACACTTCTCTATATACTGATCCCAGGAGCTGACACTTCACTATATACTGATCCCAGGAGCTGACACTTCTCTATATACTGATCCCAGGAGCTGACACTTCTCTGTATACTGATCCCAGGAGCTGACACTTCTATATATACTGATCCCAGGAGCTGACACTTCTATATATACTGATCCCCGGAGCTGACACTTCTATATACTGATCCCAGGAGCTGACACTTCTCTATATACTGATCCCAGGAGCTGACACTTCTATATATACTGATCCCAGGAGCTGACACTTCTATATACTGATCCCAGGAGCTGACACTTCTCTATATACTGATCCCAGGAGCTGACACTTCACTATATACTGATCCCCGGAGCTGACACTTCTCTATATACTGATCCCAGGAGCTGACACTTCTCTATATACTGATCCCAGGAGCTGACACTTCTCTATATACTGATCCCAGGAGCTGACACTTCTCTATATACTGATCCCCGGAGCTGACACTTCTATATATACTGATCCCAGGAGCTGACACTTCTCTATATACTGATCCCAGGAGCTGACACTTCTATATATACTGATCCCTGGAGCTGACACTTCTCTATATACTGATCCCAGGAGCTGACACTTCTCTATATACTGATCCCAGGAGCTGACACTTCTCTATATACTGATCCCAGGAGCTGACACTTCTCTATATACTGATCCCAGGAGCTGATACTTCTCTATATACTGATCCCAGGAGCTGACACTTCTCTATATACTGATCCCAGGAGCTGACACTTCTCTATATACTGACCCCAGGAGCTGACACTTCTATATATACTGATCCCAGGAGCTGACACTTCGCTATATACTGATCCCAGGAGCTGACACTTCTCTATATACTGATCCCAGGAGCTGACACTTCTCTATATACTGATCCCAGGAGCTAACACTTCTATATATACTGATCCCTGGAGCTGACACTTCTCTATATACTGATCCCAGGAGCTGACACTTCTATATATACTGATCCCAGAAGCTGACACTTCTCTATATACTGATCCCCGGAGCTGACACTTCTCTATATACTGATCCCAGGAGCTGACACTTCTCTATATACTGATCCAAGGAGCTAACACTTCTATATATACTGATCCCTGGAGCTGACACTTCTCTATATACTGATCCCAGGAGCTGACACTTCTATATATACTGATCCCAGAAGCTGACACTTCTCTATATACTGATCCCCGGAGCTGACACTTCTCTATATACTGATCCCCGGAGCTGACACTTCTCTATATACTGATCCCCGGAGCTGACACTTCTCTATATACTGATCCCCGGAGCTGACACTTCTATATATACTGATCCCAGGAGCTGACACTTCTCTATATACTGATCCCAGGAGCTGACACTTCTCTATATACTGATCCCAGGAGATGACACTTCTCTATATACTGATCCCAGGAGCTGACACTTCTTTATATACTGATCCCAGGAGCTGACACTTCTCTATATACTGATCCCAGGAGCTGACACTTCTATATACTGATCCCTGGAGCTGACACTTCTCTATATACTGATCCCAGGAGCTGACACTTCTCAATATACTGATCCCAGGAGCTGACACTTCTCTATATACTGATCCCAGGAGCTGACACTTCTCTATATACTGATCCCCGGAGCTGACACTTCTCTATATACTGATCCCAGGAGCTGACACTTCTCTATATACTGATCCCCGGAGCTGACACTTCTCTATATACTGATCCCAGGAGCTGACACTTCTAAATATACTGATCCCAGGAGCTGACACTTCTCTATATACTGATCCCAGGAGCTGACACTTCTCTATATACTGATCCCAGGAGCTGACACTTCTCTATATACTGATCCCAGGAGCTGACACTTCTATATACTGATCCCAGGAGCTGACACTTCTATATACTGATCCCCGGAGCTGACACTTCTCTATATACTGACCCCCGGAGCTGACACTTCTCTATATACTGATCCCAGGAGCTGACACTTCTATATACTGATCCCAGGAGCTGACACTTCTATATATATACTGAACCCAGGAGCTGACACTTCTCTATATACTGATCCCAGGAGCTGACACTTCTCTATATACTGATCCCAGGAGCTGACACTTCTATATACTGATCCCAGGAGCTGACACTTCTATATACTGATCCCCGGAGCTGACACTTCTCTATATACTGACCCCCGGAGCTGACACTTCTCTATATACTGATCCCAGGAGCTGACACTTCTATATACTGATCCCAGGAGCTGACACTTCTATATATATACTGATCCCAGGAGCTGACACTTCTATATACTGATCCCAGGAGCTGACACTTCTATATACTGATCCTCGGAGCTGACACTTCTCTATATACTGACCCCCGGAGCTGACACTTCTCTATATACTGATCCCAGGAGCTGACACTTCTATATACTGATCCCAGGAGCTGACACTTCTATATATATACTGAACCCAGGAGCTGACACTTCTCTATATACTGATCCCAGGAGCTGACACTTCTATATACTGATCCCAGGAGCTGACACTTCTATATACTGATCCCAGGAGCTGACACTTCTATATATACTGATCCCAGGAGCTGACACTTCTCTATATACTGATCCCAGGAGCTGACACTTCTATATACTGATCCCAGGAGCTGACACTTCTCTATATACTGATCCCAGGAGCTGACACTTCTCTATATACTGATCCCAGGAGCTGACACTTCTATATATACTGATCCCAGGAGCTGACACTTCTCTATATACTGATCCCAGGAGCTGACACTTCTATATATATACTGATCCCAGGAGCTGACACTTCTCTATATACTGATCCCAGGAGCTGACACTTCTCTATATACTGATCCCAGGAGCTGACACTTCTATATACTGATCCCAGGAGCTGACACTTCTCTATATACTGATCCCAGGAGCTGACACTTCTCTATATACTGATCCCAGGAGCTGACACTTCTATATATACTGATCCCAGGAGCTGACACTTCTCTATATACTGATCCCAGGAGCTGACACTTCTATATATATACTGATCCCAGGAGCTGACACTTCTCTATATACTGATCCCAGGAGCTGACACTTCTCTATATACTGATCCCAGGAGCTGACACTTCTATATACTGATCCCAGGAGCTGACACTTCTCTATATACTGATCCCAGGAGCTGACACTTCTCTATATACTGATCCCCGGAGCTGACACTTCTCTATATACTGATCCTAGGAGCTGACACTTCTCTATATACTGATCCCAGGAGCTGACACTTCTATATATACTGATCCCAGGAGCTGACACTTCTCTATATACTGATCCCAGGAGCTGACACTTCTCTATATACTGATCCCAGGAGCTGACACTTCTCTATATACTGATCCCCGGAGCTGACACTTCTCTATATACTGATCCCAGGAGCTGACACTTCTCTATATACTGATCCCAGGAGCTGACACTTCTCTATATACTGATCCCAGGAGCTGACACTTCTATATACTGATCCCAGGAGCTGACACTTCTCTATATACTGATCCCAGGAGCTGACACTTCTATATACTGATCCCAGGAGCTGACACTTCTCTATATACTGATCCCAGGAGCTGACACTTCTCTATATACTGATCCCAGGAGCTGACACTTCTATATATACTGATCCCAGGAGCTGACACTTCTATATACTGATCCCAGGAGCTGACACTTCTATATACTGATCCCCGGAGCTGACACTTCTCTATATACTGACCCCCGAAGCTGACACTTCTCTATATACTGATCCCAGGAGCTGACACTTCTATATACTGATCCCAGGAGCTGACACTTCTCTATATACTGATCCCAGGAGCTGACACTTCTATATATACTGAACCCAGGAGCTGACACTTCTATATATACTGATCCCAGGAGCTGACACTTCTCTATATACTGATCCCAGGAGCTGACACTTCTATATATACTGATCCTAGGAGCTGACACTTCTCTATATACTGATCCCAGGAGCTGACACTTCTCTATATACTGATCCCAGGAGCTGACACTTCTCTATATACTGATCCCAGGAGCTGACACTTCTCTATATACTGATCCCAGGAGCTGACACTTCTCTATATACTGATCGCAGGAGCTGACACTTCTATATATACTGAACCCAGGAGCTGACACTTCTCTATTTACTGATCCCAGGAGCTGACACTTCTATATACTGATCCCAGGAGCTGACACTTCTATATACTGATCCCAGGAGCTGACACTTCTATATACTGATCCCAGGAGCTGACACTTCTATATACTGATCCCAGGAGCTGACACTTCTCTATATACTGATCCCAGGAGCTGACACTTCTATATACTGATCCCAGGAGCTGACACTTCTCTATATACTGATCCCAGGAGCTGACACTTCTATATATACTGATCCCAGGAGCTGACACTTCTCTATATACTGATCCCAGGAGCTGACACTTCTATATATACTGATCCCAGGAGCTGACACTTCTATATACTGATCCCAGGAGCTGACACTTCTCTATATACTGATCCCAGGAGCTGACACTTCTATATACTGATCCCAGGAGCTGACACTTCTCTATATACTGATCCCAGGAGCTGACACTTCTCTATATACTGATCCCAGGAGCTGACACTTCTATATATACTGATCCCAGGAGCTGACACTTCTCTATATACTGATCCCAGGAGCTGACACTTCTATATATACTGATCCCAGGAGCTGACACTTCTCTATATACTGAACCCAGGAGCTGACACTTCTCTATATACTGATCCCAGGAGCTGACACTTCTCTATATACTGATCCCAGGAGCTGACACTTCTCTATATACTGATCCCCGGAGCTGACACTTCTCTATATACTGATCCCAGGAGCTGACACTTCTCTATATACTGATCCCAGGAGCTGACACTTCTATATATACTGATCCCAGGAGCCGACACTTCTATATACTGATCCCAGGAGCTGACACTTCTCTATATACTGATCCCAGGAGCTGACACTTCTCTATATACTGATCCCAGGAGCTGACACTTCTCTATATACTGATCCCAGGAGCTGACACTTCTCTATATACTGATCCCAGGAGCTGACACTTCTATATATACTGATCCCAGGAGCTGACACTTCTATATACTGATCCCAGGAGCTGACACTTCTCTATATACTGATCCCAGGAGCTGACACTTCTATATACTGATCCCAGGAGCTGACACTTCTCTATATACTGAACCCAGGAGCTGACACTTCTCTATATACTGATCCCAGGAGCTGACACTTCTCTATATACTGAACCCAGGAGCTGACACTTCTATATATACTGATCCCAGGAGCTGACACTTCTCTATATACTGATCCCAGGAGCTGACACTTCTATATATACTGATCCCAGGAGCTGACACTTCTCTATATACTGATCGCAGGAGCTGACACTTCTCTATATACTGATCCCAGGAGCTGACACTTCTCTATATACTGATCCCAGGAGCTGACACTTCTCCATATACTGATCCCAGGAGCTGACACTTCTCTATATACTGATCGCAGGACCTGACACTTCTCTATATACTGATCCCAGGAGCTGACACTTCTATATACTGATCCCAGGAGCTGACACTTCTCTATATACTGATCCCAGGAGCTGACACTTCTCTATATACTGATCCCAGGAGCTGACACTTCTCTATATACTGATCCCAGGAGCTGACACTTCTCTATATACTGATCCCCGGAGCTGACACTTCTCTATATACTGACCCCAGGAGCTGACACTTCTATATACTGATCCCAGGAGCTGACACTTCTCTATATACTGATCCCAGGAGCTGACACTTCTCTATATATACTGATCCAAGGAGCTGACACTTCTCTATATACTGATCCCAGGAGCTGACACTTCTCTATATACTGATCCCCGGAGCTGACACTTCTATATATACTGATCCCAGGAGCTGACACTTCTCTATATACTGATCCCAGGAGCTGACACTTCTCTATATACTGATCCCAGGCGCTGACACTTCTCTATATACTGATCCCAGGAGCTGACACTTCTCTATATACTGATCCCAGGAGCTGACACTTCTAAATATACTGATCCCAGGAGCTGACACTTCTCTATATACTGATCCCAGGAGCTGACACTTCTCTATATACTGATCCCAGGAGCTGACACTTCTCTATATACTGATCCCAGGAGCTGACACTTCTATATATACTGATCCCAGGAGCTGACACTTCTATATACTGATCCCAGGAGCTGACACTTCTCTATATACTGATCCCAGGAGCTGACACTTCTCTATATACTGATCCCAGGAGCTGACACTTCTATATACTGATCCCAGGAGCTGACACTTCTCTATATACTGATCCCAGGAGCTGACACTTCTCTATATACTGATCCCTGGAGCTGACACTTCTATATATACTGATCCCAGGAGCTGACACTTCTATATATACTGATCCCAGGAGCTGACACTTCTATATATACTGATCCCAGGAGCTGACACTTCTCTATATACTGATCCCCGGAGCTGACACTTCTATATACTGATCCCAGGAGCTGACACTTCTCTATATACTGATCCCTGGAGCTGACACTTCTCTATATACTGATCCCAGGAGCTGACACTTCTATATATACTGATCCCAGGAGCTGACACTTCTCTATATACTGATCCCAGGAGCTGACACTTCTCTATATACTGATCCCAGGAGCTGACACTTCTCTATATACTGATCCCAGGAGCTGACACTTCTCTATATACTGATCCCAGGAGCTGACACTTCTCTATATACTGATCCCAGGAGCTGACACTTCTCTATATACTGATCCCAGGAGCTGACACTTCTCTATATACTGATCCCAGGAGCTGACACTTCTCTATATACTGATCCCTGGAGCTGACACTTCTATATACTGATCCCAGGAGCTGACACTTCTATATATACTGATCCCTGGAGCTGACACTTTTCTATATACTGATCCCAGGAGCTGACACTTCTCTATATACTGTTTGCAGGAGCTGACACTTCTCTATATACTGATCCCAGGAGCTGACACTTCTCTATATACTGATCCCAGGAGCTGACACTTCTCTATATACTGTTTGCAGGAGCTGACACTTCTCTATATACTGATCCCAGGAGCTGACACTTCTCTATATACTGATCCCAGGAGCTGACACTTCTCTATATACTGTTTGCAGGAGCTGACACTTCTCTATATACTGATCCCAGGAGCTGACACTTCTCTATATACTGATCCCAGGAGCTGACACTTCTATATACTGATCCCAGGAGCTGACACTTCTCTATATACTGATCCCAGGAGCTGACACTTCTATATACTGATCCCAGGAGCTGACACTTCTCTATATACTGATCCCTGGAGCTGACACTTCTCTATATACTGATCCCAGGAGCTGACACTTCTCTATATACTGATCCCAGGAGCTGACACTTCTCTATATACTGATCCCAGGAGCTGACACTTCTCTATATACTGATCCCTGGAGCTGACACTTCTCTATATACTGATCCCAGGAGCTGACACTTCTCTATATACTGATCCCCGGAGCTGACACTTCTCTATATACTGATCCTAGGAGCTGACACTTCTCTATATACTGATCCCAGGAGCTGACACTTCTCTATATACTGATCCCAGGAGCTGACACTTCTCTATATACTGATCCCAGGAGCTGACACTTCTCTATATATACTGATCCTAGGAGCTGACACTTCTCTATATACTGATCCCAGGAGCTGACACTTCTATATATACTGATCCCAGGAGCTGACACTTCTCTATATACTGATCCCAGGAGCTGACACTTCTATATATACTGATCCTAGGAGCTGACACTTCTCTATATACTGATCCCAGGAGCTGACACTTCTATATATACTGATCCCAGGAGCTGACACTTCTCTATATACTGATCCCAGGAGCTGACACTTCTATATATACTGATCCCAGGAGCTGACACTTCTATATATACTGATCCCCGGAGCTGACACTTCTATATATACTGATCCCAGGAGCTGACACTTCTCTATATACTGATCCCAGGAGCTGACACTTCTCTATATACTGATCCCAGGAGCTGACACTTCTCTATATACTGATCCCAGGAGCTGACACTTCTCTATATACTGATCCCAGGAGCTGACACTTCTATATATACTGATCCCAGGAGCTGACACTTCTCTATATACTGATCCCAGGAGCTGACACTTCTCTATATACTGATCCCAGGAGCTGACACTTCTCTATATACTGATCCCGGAGCTGACACTTCTCTATATACTGATCCCAGGAGCTGACACTTCTCTATATACTGATCCCAGGAGCTGACACTTCTATATATACTGATCCCAGGAGCTGACACTTCTCTATATACTGATCCCAGGAGCTGACACTTCTCTATATACTGATCCCAGGAGCTGATACTTCTCTATTTACTGATCCCAGGAGCTGACACTTCTCTATATACTGATCCCTGGAGCTGACACTTCTATATATACTGATCCCAGGAGCTGACACTTCTATATATACTGATCCCAGGAGCTGACACTTCTCTATATACTGATCCCTGGAGCTGACACTTCTCTATATACTGATCCCTGGAGCTGACACTTCTCTATTTACTGATCCCAGGAGCTGACACTTCTCTATATACTGATCCCTGGAGCTGACACTTCTATATATACTGATCCCAGGAGCTGACACTTCTATATATACTGATCCCAGGAGCTGACACTTCTATATATACTGATCCCAGGAGCTGACACTTCTATATATACTGATCCCAGGAGCTGACACTTCTCTATATACTGATCCCAGGAGCTGACACTTCTCTATATACTGATCCCAGGAGCTGACACTTCTATATATACTGATCCCAGGAGCTGACACTTCTCTATATACTGATCCTAGGAGCTGACACTTCTATATATACTGATCCCAGGAGCCGACACTTCTCTATATACTGATCCCAGGAGCTGACACTTCTATATATACTGATCCTAGGAGCTGACACTTCTCTATATACTGATCCCAGGAGCTGACACTTCTCTATATACTGATCCCCGGAGCTGACACTTCTATATACTGATCCCAGGAGCTGACACTTCTATATACTGATCCCAGGAGCTGACACTTCTCTATATACTGATCCCAGGAGCTGACACTTCTCTATATACTGATCCCAGGCGCTGACACTTCTCTATATACTGATCCCAGGAGCTGACACTTCTCTATATACTGATCCCAGGAGCTGACACTTCTATATATACTGATCCCCGGAGCTGACACTTCTATATATACTGATCCCAGGAGCTGACACTTCTCTATATACTGATCCCAGGAGCTGACACTTCTCTATATACTGATCCCAGGAGCTGACACTTCTCTATATACTGATCCCAGGAGCTGACACTTCTCTATATACTGATCCCAGGAGCTGACACTTCTCTATATACTGATCCCAGGAGCTGACACTTCTCTATATACTGACCCTCGGAGCTGACACTTCTCTATATACTGATCCCAGGAGCTGACACTTCTCTATATACTGATCCCAGGAGCTGACACTTCTCTATATACTGATCCCGGAGCTGACACTTCTCTATATACTGATCCCAGGAGCTGACACTTCTCTATATACTGATCCCAGGAGCTGACACTTCTCTATATACTGATCCCAGGAGCTGACACTTCTATATATACTGATCCCAGGAGCTGACACTTCTCTATATACTGATCCCAGGAGCTGACACTTCTCTATATACTGATCCCAGGAGCTGATACTTCTCTATTTACTGATCCCAGGAGCTGACACTTCTCTATATACTGATCCCAGGAGCTGACACTTCTATATATACTGATCCCAGGAGCTGACACTTCTCTATATACTGATCCCAGGAGCTGACACTTCTCTATATACTGATCCCAGGAGCTGACACTTCTATATATACTGATCCCAGGAGCTGACACTTCTCTATATACTGATCCTAGGAGCTGACACTTCTATATATACTGATCCCAGGAGCCGACACTTCTCTATATACTGATCCCAGGAGCCGACACTTCTCTATATACTGATCCCAGGAGCTGACACTTCTCTATATACTGATCCCAGGAGCTGACACTTCTCTATATACTGTTTGCAGGAGCTGACACTTCTATATATACTGATCCCAGGAGCTGACACTTCTATATATACTGATCCTAGGAGCTGACACTTCTCTATATACTGATCCCAGGAGCTGACACTTCTCTATATACTGATCCCCGGAGCTGACACTTCTATATACTGATCCCAGGAGCTGACACTTCTATATACTGATCCCAGGAGCTGACACTTCTCTATATACTGATCCCAGGAGCTGACACTTCTCTATATACTGAACCCAGGAGCTGACACTTCTCTATATACTGATCCCAGGAGCTGACACTTCTCTATATACTGATCCTAGGAGCTGACACTTCTCTATATACTGATCCCAGGAGCTGACACTTCTCTATATACTGATCCCAGGAGCTGACACTTCTCTATATACTGATCCCAGGAGCTGACACTTCTCTATATACTGATCCCAGGAGCTGACACTTCTCTATATACTGATCCTAGGAGCTGACACTTCTCTATATACTGATCCTAGGAGCTGACACTTCTCTATATACTGATCCTAGGAGCTGACACTTCTCTATATACTGATCCCAGGAGCTGACACTTCTCTATATACTGATGTTGTGTTGCTAAATGACAAACTCATCTCAGCTATATCTTTATTGTAGTATTGGGACATATTTTTCGTCTGTGCTTTTCTTTTTAGCATTGGCATGTTGGGATTTGTAGTCTTGGACACCCATCAGTGGCTGGATGCTTGTGCTGGGACTTGTTATCCATATTTATATTTGCGTCTGTACTGTGGGTTAACAGGTTGTGCTGGGACTTGTTGTACATCTGACAGCTGGCGAATTATAAACTTGCTTATTTCTATAGCAGTTTGTTCTGGAACTTGTAGTCTGTGTACATAACCACTGCTTGCTTGTCTTTGTAGCTGACAGGTTGTGCTGGGACTTGTAGTGCATTGACAGCCGCTGAGTCACCACATATTATGTCAGATGAATTCCAGGCTGGAAAGTGTTAGTGGTGGTAAGGTTAGAGATGGAACAAAGCGCTCAACCGCTCAACTGTAGTGGCTGCAATTCTGTTACAGTGTGTCATCCAGCTCTCCTCACACCCTGAACGGCCTGGAAAAGTGAGATTAGGCTGTGTATAAATGGCAGTAAGGACAAGGACCCCCAGATCTTTTGTATAGGGGTCCTCACTGCTCTGGTATCAGACGCACCCTCCTCATCCTCAGGGATACAAGGACCCCCAGATCTCTGTATAGGGGTACGCACTGCTCTGGTGTCAGACACCACCTCCTCATCCTCAGGGATACAAGGACCCCCAGATCTCTGTATAGGGGTCCTCACTGCTCTGGTATCAGACACCACCTCCTCATCCTCAGGGATACAAGGACCCCCAGATCTCTGTATAGGGGTCCTCACTGCTCTGGTGTCAGACACCACCTCCTCATCCTCAGGGATACAAGGACCCCCAGATCTCCTGTATTGGGGTCCTCACTGCTCTGGTGTCAGACACACCCTCCTCATCCTCAGGGATACAAGGACCCCCAGATCTCCTGTATAGGGGTCCTCACTGCTCTGGTGTCAGACACACCCTCCTCATCCTCAGGGATACAAGGACCCCCAGATCTCCTGTATAGGGGTCCTCACTGCTCTGGTATCAGACGCACCCTGCTCATCCTCAGGGATACAAGGACCCCCAGATCTCCTGTATAGGGGTCCTCACTGCTCTGGTGTCAGACACCACCTCCTCATCCTCAGGGATACAAGGACCCCCAGATCTCCTGTATAGGGGTCCTCACTGCTCTGGTGTCAGACACTCATCCTCAGGGATACAGGGACCCCCAGATCTCTTGTATAGGGGTCCTCACTGCTCTGGTGTCAGACACCCCCTCCTCATCCTCAGGGATACAAGGACCCCCAGATCTCCTGTATAGGGGTCCTCACTGCTCTGGTGTCAGACACTCATCCTCATCCTCAGGGATACAAGGACCCCCAGATCTCCTGTATAGGGGTCCTCACTGCTCTGGTATCAGACACTCATCCTCATCCTCAGGGATACATGGACCCCCAGATCTCCTGTATAGGGGTCCTCACTGCTCTGGTGTCAGACACCCCCTCCTCATCCTCAGGGATACAAGGACCCCCAGATCTCCTGTATAGGGGTCCTCACTGCTCTGGTGTCAGACACACCCTCCTCATCCTCAGGGATACAGGGACCCCCAGATCTCCTGTATAGGGGTCCTCACTGCTCTGGTGTCAGACACCCCCTCCTCATCCTCAGGGATACAAGGACCCCCAGATCTCCTGTATAGGGGTCCTCACTGCTCTGGTGTCAGACCCCCAGACCTTGTGTACCCTGGGGGAACCTTTGCGGCTCTGATGGGACCTGTGAGTGACTGACGTTCCCTGCGTTACTGCATTTGCCGAGGATTAGGGTGTTGTGCTGATGGCGAGGAACGGATTTCAATTGCAGGGCTTGTAGGAAGCCCCGATGTAGCAGAGGCGAGTTTGTCTGATACACACTAGCAAAACAGAGTTTGCCAAATGAAGAAGAGTTGAGTATGTGAGATGTAGAGTTGAGTATGTAATAGGTATGGATGGATTTATCAGTTCTAGCCAGGTTCAGTTTAGCAGAGCTGAGTTGATCATTTGGTACAATTTCCGGTGATATAGTAATGTCTAGTATTACATAATAGTATATACAGATGTAGCAGAGCTGAGTTGATCATTTGGTACAATTTCCGGTGATATAGTAATGTCTAGTATTACATAATAGTATATACAGATGTAGCAGAGCTGAGTTGATCTTTTGGTACAATTTACGGTGATATAGTATTGTCTAGTATTACATAATAGTATATACAGATGTAGCAGAGCTGAGTTGGCCAGAGATATAGTATCACAGCAGAGTTTACCAGATATAGATGAGTTGATTTGTATCAGTGCTGGTTGCAATTTGTCACTTCTAGTTTTTCACAGTTTTTTAGAAGTAGCAGAGCTGATGTGATCATTTGGTACAACTTATAACAATATAATCATGTTTTATCTGCAGTTATACACAGGAAGGTATACAGATGTAACAGAGACTAAATTCTCATAGATACAGTAACAGGACGGTGTTTGTGAGATGTAGTAGGACTGGGTATGTGACATAGAGCAGAGCTGGATTTGTCAGTTTTAGTCAGGCACAGATGTAGCAGAGCTGAGTTGATTGTTTGGTTTATCTCTATCTTTACATAGGGCTGCAAGTAGACCAGCTATATTAGAATACATATTGCAGCCCCAAAGAGTTAAACTCAGCACTGCTACATCTAGATATATTTGGATCCTAAATGCTTCCCATGACAGCTGCTGGCGGTGACGTGCAGCCGTCTTGTCAGCTCCAGTGACCATCTGACCACCACTTCTCCATAATGTCCTTTGCTGGGGTCTTCAGATTCAGTATTAATGACAGTAGTATATGGGGGTCCCTAGACAGCCTCCCAACATCTGCCACCAGGAGAATCATACGGGGTAGGTTGTATTTTTCCTGCCCAGTCCTGTTGCCCCCAGAGATAAGTGGCTCCAGTGTAATTGGCAGCTGCTTATTCTGATACATGGGTGAGCGGGGTTCAGTATTGGGGTGAGTTATCCTTCTATCCTCCATGCCAGCTGGGTGCGGGGGTTCTTGGGGGTCCGAGCTGTGGAGCTGAGCCTGCGGCAGGGGTTGCGTGTGTGCGGGGAACATGCCGGGATGTGTTTGCATTCTTAAGCTGAAAGCATTTAGCAGAAATCCTCTGTGTGAATGCGCTGTTATTGTTACTGCGGATTATGGGGAATGCGATCCATCTATCTGTTTATCCAAGTGACGGCGGAGATAATGGGGGGGGGGGGGCACCTAAGATCAGGACACCAAGAGGGGCCCCACCAGCTTATGCCAGGTCATCACGAGGGGCCCCGCCAGCTAATGCCAGGACACAAAGAGGGGCCCCGCCGGCTAATACCAGGAAACCAAGAGGGGCCCCGCCAGCCAATGCCAGGACACCAAGAGGGGCCCCGCCAGCTAATACCAGGAAATCAAGAGGGACCCCGCCAGCTTATACCAGGAAACCAAGAGGGGCCCCGCCAGCTAATACCAGGAAAACAAGAGGGGCCCCGCCAGCTTATACCAGGAAATCAAGAGGGGCCCCACCAGCTTATGCCAGGTCATCACGAGGGGCCCCACCAGCTAATGCCAGGACACCAAGAGGGGCCCCGCCAGCTAATACCAGGAAACCAAGAGGGGCCCCGCCAGCTTAAACCAGGAAACCAAGAGGGGCCCCGCCAGCTAATACCAGGAAATCAAGAGGGGCCCCACCAGCTAATGCCAGGACACCAAGAGGGGCCCCGCCAGCTTATACCAGGAAACCAAGAGGGGCCCCACCATCTTATACCAGGAAACCAAGAGGGGCCCCACCAGCTTATACCAGGAAACCAAGAGGGGCCCCGCCAGCTAATGCCAGGACACCAAGAGGGGCCCCACCAGCTTATACCAGGAAACCAAGAGGGGCCCCGCCAGCTTATACCAGGACACAGAGAGTGGCTCACCAGCTAATGCCAGGACACCAAGAGGGGCCCCGCCAGCTAATACCAGGAAACCAAGAGGGGCCTCGCCAGCTTATACCAGAACACAGAGAGTGGCCCACCAGCTTATACTAGGACACAGAGAGTGGCCCACCAGCTTATACCAGAACACAGAGAGTGGCCCACCAGCTTATACTAGGACACAGAGAGTGGCCCACCAGCTTATACTAGGACACAGAGAGTGGCCCACCAGCTTATACTAGGACACAGAGAGTGGCCCACCAGCTTATACCAGAACACAGAGAGTGGCCCACCAGCTTATACCAGGACACAGAGAGTGGCCCACCAGCTTATACCAGGACACAGAGAGTGGCCCACCAGCTTATACCAGAACACAGAGAGTGGCCCACCAGCTTATACCAGGACACAGAGAGTGGCCCACCAGCTTATACCAGAACACAGAGAGTGGCCCACCAGCTTATACCAGAACACAGAGAGTGGCCCACCAGCTTATACTAGGACACAGAGAGTGGCCCACCAGCTTATACTAGGACACAGAGAGTGGCCCACCAGCTTATACCAGGACACAGAGAGTGGCCCACCAGCTTATACCAGGACACAGAGAGTGGCCCACCAGCTTATACCAGGACACAGAGAGTGGCCCACCAGCTTATACCAGGACACAGAGAGTGGCCCACCAGCTTATACTAGGACACAGAGAGTGGCCCACCAGCTTATACTAGGACACAGAGAGTGGACCACCAGCTTATACTAGGACACAGAGAGTGGCCCACCAGCTTATACCAGAACACAGAGAGTGGCCCACCAGCTTATACCAGAACACAGAGAGTGGCCCACCAGCTTATACCAGAACACAGAGAGTGGCCCACCAGCTTATACCAGAACACAGAGAGTGGCCCACCAGCTTATACCAGAACACAGAGAGTGGCCCACCAGCTTATACCAGAACACAGAGAGTGGCCCACCAGCTTATACCAGAACACAGAGAGTGGCCCACCAGCTTATACCAGGACACAGAGAGTGGCCCACCAGCTTATACCAGAACACAGAGAGTGGCCCACCAGCTTATACCAGAACACAGAGAGTGGACCACCAGCTAATGCAAGGATACCAAAAGGGGCCTCGCCAGCTAATGCCAGGACACCAAGAGGGGCCCCGTTAGCTAATACCAGGACACCAAGAGCGGCCCCATCACCTATTGATTTGGACAGGAGGGATTTTTGCTCTGTGGGTGTATTTTATCTTGCAGAGCATTATGTAGAGCAGTTTTCAGCAATCCATCTCTTTCCAGCTAACTAAAACTCCCATCATGTCCTGACTTGTAGTCCTGCATCAGCTGAGGAATGGCAGGTTAAAGGACAATGCCCTATCGCTCCATCACATCTTAGGTAGCTGGACACTCTATAGCAATGTGCGGTATTAAAGGAATGTAGATCCAAACCCCAAAATTAGTGACATCACTGCATCCAAATGATGACATCACTAAATGTGCGCTGTTTGAGTGTCCATCCCTATTAGTGTTGCAGATAGGAGCCCCTGGGGTCGCTCATTCTTGTGTCATGGTGAAGAGACACAGGGTAGGGGCCGGAGTGACCCCTGTGACCGGTGGAATTGCCCTTTAAGCTGCTCAGGGATGATGCAGGAATGACAGGGTGTCAGGGTCTCAGGATCCCCCTGTAAACGAGACATTTCTGACAGCAGCTGTAGAGCCAGGACTTCTCCGTCACTTCTGTACTGTGTCTATTTATACCTCCTTCTATTGATCCTCAATCACACGGAGGTGGTTGCTTATCTGTCACTCATATGGGGTTCTATTACTTGCTGTGACCTATTCACTTACATACTGTGAACTTTTCATACAGGAGCAAAAAATCTTTCAAGTTATTAAAAAATCTAGAGTTCACTTGGAAAGCTGGGTGACAAGCAATATGGCCTCCCATGCTGCTGCTACAAGACTTGTCATCCAGTTTTATCTAGGTCAGACGGCCGAGTGATCGGTGCAGTCATGTCCTGTTATCCTAAACAAATACAGATAGGGCCGAAGCAAACACCGCCGTCCGGCTCACTGTTACATCAGCTTATGCAATCTCTGTGAGAAATACCAGAAAGACCCCGAAATAATGATTTGTGGATTTGTCATGGCTCCCCCCAGTCCAGAGCGCAGTATGGGATTAATACATGTATATGTATCCACTATCCCACCCCTAAATGCACCTTGTGCAGGGTCCTGACTGATAAATGTTCCTGGTGTACAGAGGGCAGCAGCTAGTTATAAAGGCCCCCCTGTGGGGAGCACCATTGGCTGGCAGCTTCCACCAGACTGGTCTCTCTAGATTATGTGGACCACTGCTGGGCTCCTAGGTCTGGTATAAACCACCACTAGGCTCCTAGGTCTTGGATGGACCACCACTGGGCTCCTAGGTCTAGTTTGGAACACCCCTGGGCTCAAAGATCTAGTATGGACCACTGCTAAGCTTCTCAGTCTAGTAAGGACCACCCCTTGGCTACTAGGTCTAGGTTGGACAACCACTGGGCTCCTAAGTCTATTATGGACTACTTATGGGCTCCTAGGTCTAGTATAGACAACCACTGGGCTTCTAGGTCTAGTTTGGAACATCATTGGGCTCCTAGGTCTAGTATGGACCACCGCTGGTCTCCTAGAACTAGTATGGACCACCGCTGGACTTCTCGGTCTAGTATGGACCACCCCTGGGCTCCTAGGTTTCGTATAGACCACTGCTGGGCTCCTAGGTCTAGTATAAACCACCACTGTGCTCCTAGGTCTAGTATGGACCACTGCTGGGTTAATAAAATATAGTATGGACCACTGCTGGGCTCCTAGGTCTAGTATGGACCACCCCTGGGCTTCTAGGTCTAGTATGGAACACCTCTTGGCTCCTAGGTCTAGTTTGGACAACCACTGGACTACTACTTTTATGGATTTCCTCTGGGCTCCTAGGTCTAGTATAGACCACCACTGAGCTCCTTAGACTAGTATGGCCCACTACTGGGCTTCTCAGTCTAGTATTAATCACTGCTGGACTCAAAGACCTAGTATGGCCACCGCTGGGCTTTTCAGGCTAGTATGGAAAACCCCTGTACTCAAAGATCTAGTATGGACCACTGCGGAGCTTCTCAGACTAGTAAGGACCACCCCATGGCTCCTAGGTCTAGTTTGGAAAACCACTGGGCTCCTAAGTCTATTATAGACTACTTCTGGGCTCCTAGGTCTAGTATAGACAACCACTGGGCTTCTAGGTCTAGTGTGGAACATCATTGGGCTCCTAGGTCTAGTATGGACCACTGTTGAGCTCAAAGATCTAGTATGGGCCACCTCTGGACTTTGTGGTCAAGTATGGACCACCACTGGGCTCTTAGGTCTAGTTTTGACAACCACTGGGCTCCTAGGTCTATCATAAACCACCACTGTGCTCCTAGGTCTAGTATGAACCATCGCTGGGCTCAAAGATCGAGTATGGACCATCATTGGGCTTCTCGAGGACCACCGTTGGGCTCCTAGGTCTCATTTGGACAACCACTTGGCTACTAAGTATTTTATGGACTAACTCTGGGCTCCTAGGTCTAGTGTAGAATACTACTGGGCTCATAGGTCTAGTATGGCCCACCTCCGGACTCCTCTGTCTAGTATGGAATTCTGCTAGGCTCCTCTGTCTAGTATGAACCACCACTGGGCTCCTAGGTCTAGCATGGACCACTGCTGGGCTCCCAGGTCTATTATGGACCATTGCTGGGCTCCTAAGTCTAGTATGAACCACAACTGGGCTCCTAAGTCTAGCATGGACCACTGCTGGGCTCCCAGATCTAGTAAGGACCACCACTTGGCTCCTAGGTTGAGTAAGGACTACCACTTGGCTCCTAGGTCTAGTTTGGACCATCCCTGAGCTCTTAAGTCTAGTATGGAATATCATAGACTATTGGATGCTGAACAGCTGGAATGTTACTGTCTCTGGAGCACAGATGGTGGATGTCCGCTCCCTTCATCGGGGATGGTGTAGCTGCAGTGTCTGTGTTGTTGTATGACTGCACGGTATAAGATGTCAGATGTTGATCTTGTCTCGTACCCTGGGGGTGCAGGATTGTTAGTTGAGCCACTCGCTGACAAATCCTCTTCTACTTCTGACATGTGTACAGGATGGCATTGGCACTGTGAAGTCACTGGGAGGGATGTTTGATGCCATTTTTTTTTTTCACACCTCCACCCCCGAAAACATAGTGTGAATCAGTGCGTGGAGCGCTTCCCAGAGGGTATAAATATATCTGTAAACCCAGGGTGCGGCCCTGAGACTCACTGCGCAACAACATTCAGGGCTCACAATGTGGAGATACACCATGATACAATGTAACCATTTGAAGTCTAGTATCTGACCCCCCTTTGCATCTATTTTTGAGAGCTCAACTAATTCAGAAGCATTCAGCATATGCATTACTTGTGCCATTTCTGAAGCATGAGGCGCACAATGCCTCACCCCTCGGGGACGTCACTGCTGAAATAGGATGAAGTCATTTCACTGAGGATTACTCTGGTCTGTTTGGCTTTTCTATAAAATACTTAGAGCAGAAAGGCTATACAGTAAATACAGAGGAAGCTTCCTGACTGACCACCATTTCTGTAAATGTTCAGTCAAAGTTGAAATTAGTTTTTTTTATTTTTTCCGAAAGTTATCAGTCTACCAAGGTTTTGTGCGATTACAATAACTTTTATTATTTCTGTATTTTGGGACTTGGTGCCTTAGCATGGCAGAAGGGCTGCAGCAGTTGCAGACAAGCCTCTAAGCCAAGGTGTTTTTATAGTCCGCCTGTCGCCACACTAACACAGACTGGAGCTAAAGGGTTCTGAATCACTCAGCCCTAGAACTGTGTGGTCATACAGTTACAGCTGCACAGTCCTCTCTATCCCCTCCCTGTACTTATCTCCATGATCATATAGAGAACTGTATGTCCATAGAGTTCCAGCTGCACAGTCCTCTCTATCCCCTCCCTGTACTTATCTCCATGATCATATAGAGAACTGTGTGGTCATACAGTTACAGCTGCACAGTCCTCTCTATCCCCTCCCTGTACTTATCTCCATGATCATATAGAGAACTGTGTGTCCATAGAGTTACAGCTGCACAGTCCTCTCTATCCCCCTCCCTGTACTTATCTCCATGATCATATAGAGAACTGTGTGTCCATAGAGTTACAGCTGCACAGTCCTCTCTATCCCCCTCCCTGCACTCATCTCTATGATCATAGAGAGAACTGTGGGGTCATACAGTTACAACTGCACAGTCCTCTCTATCCCCTCCCTGTACTTATCTCCATGATCATATAGAGAACTGTGTGGTCATACAGTTACAACTGCACAGTCCTCTCTATCCCCTCCCTGTACTTATCTCCATGATCATATAGAGAACTGTGTGGTCATACAGTTACAGCTGCACAGTCCTCTCTATCCCCCTCCCTGCACTCATCTCTATGATCATAGAGAGAACTGTGTGGTCATACAGTTACAGCTGCACAGTACTCTCTATCCCCTCCCTGCACTCATCTCTATGATCATAGAGAGATTTGTGTGGTCATACAGTTACAGCTGCACAGTCCTCTCTATGCCCTCCCTGTACTTATCTCCATGATCATATAGAGAACTGTATGTCCATAGAGTTACAGCTGCACAGTACTCTCTATCCCCTCCCTGCACTCATCTCTATGATCATAGAGAGAACTGTGTGGTCATACAGTTACAGCTGCACAGTCCACTCTATCCCATCCCTGCATTCATCTCTATGATCATAGATAGAACTGTGTGGTCATACAGTTACAGCTGCACAGTCCACTCTATTCCCTCCCTGTACTTATCTCCATGATCATATAGAGAACTGTATGTCCATAGAGTTACAGCTTCACAGTCCTCTCTATCCCCCTCCCTGCACTCATCTCTATGATCATAGAGAGAACTGTGTGGTCATACAGTTACAGCTGCACAGTCCTCTCTATCCCATCCCTGCATTCATCTCTATGATCATAGAGAGAACTGTGTGGTCAAACAGTTACAGCTGCACAGTACTCTCTATCCCCTCCCTGCACTCATCTCTATGATCATAGAGAGAACTGTGTGGTCATACAGTTACAGCTGCACAGTCCACTCTATCCCCTCCCTGTACTTATCTCCATGATCATATAGAGAACTGTGTGGTCATACAGTTACAGCTGCACAGTCCTCTCTATCCCCTCCCTGCACTCATCTCTATGATCATATAGAGAACTGTATGTCCATAGAGTTACAGCTGCACAGTACTCTCTATCCCCCTCCCTGCACTCATCTCTATGATCATAGAGAGAACTGTGTGGTCATACAGTTACAGCTGCACAGTCCTCTCTATCCCTTCCCTGCACTCATCTCTATGATTATAGAGAGAACTGTGTGGTCATACAGTTACAGCTGCACAGTCCACTCTATCCCCTCCCTGTACTTATCTCCATGATCATATAGAGAACTGTATGTCCATAGAGTTACAGCTGCACAGTCCTCTCTATCCCCCTCCCTGCACTCATCTCTATGATCATAGAGAGAATTGTGTGGTCATACAGTTACAGCTGCACAGTCCACTCTATCCCCTCCCTGCACTCATCTCTATGATCATATAGAGAACTGTATGTCCATAGAGTTAAAGCTGCACAGTCCTCTCTATCCCCTCCCTGCACTCATCTCTATGATCTTAGAGAGAACTTTGTGGTCATACAGTTACAGCTGCACAGTCCACTCTATCCCCTCCCTGCACTCATCTCTATGATCATATAGAGAACTGTATGTCCATAGAGTTAAAGCTGCACAGTCCTCTCTATCCCCTCCCTGCACTCATCTCTATGATCTTAGAGAGAACTTTGTGGTCATACAATTATATCTGCACAGTCCTCTCTATCCCCTCCCTGCACTCATCTCTATGATCATAGAGAGAGAACTGTGTGGTCATACATTTACAGCTGCACAGTCCTCTCAATACCTTCCCTGCACTCATCTCTATCCAATCTCCTTGGTTTAGGATAATCTGGGTGATGTCTAATTGGTTCCCCATGAGGCTCCATCAGTGGTGGTCAACCGGCTCTGTATAGATACTCTATTTAGTTATGGAAAAACATTGCCATAACAAGGCTGGATAGTTTTGAGAATGCTGTGGATATAGTTTTTCTATACACATCCATACTCCTATATCCTGTATTGTTGCTATGACCTCTACAACAATCAGGACAACCTTGTCCATCTCGGCTTTCACAGATCGATTTGTCCACGGTGTCTAAACATTCTCTTTGTTGTATATTTGCAGCTGAGAGGTTAACATCCCAAATGAGGCTGAATCTTTGCTAGATAAAAGTTGTTCCTCTAAGAGATCTCCCGAGACCATAACTCAATCCTGAGAGTCTTAATCTAGTTTGCGGTGATAGACGAGTATCGATTACCAAATGTTTTCATACGACTTTCCAAAACTCCATTACCCGATGCATTAAAATATGGCAGCGTGTGGAGCCATGGTCTATTCTTGGTAGGATAAAGTGCTTGGATGGGGGACAGGTTCCTGTGGGATTGAAGTGATGGCGTTTAGATGAACATTTATGCAAGATTTATGAGCTGATATATGTTGCGATGGAGGGTTAATGCCTTCATGCTGCAGTAGGAGAGGAGGCTTAGCGGTTTTGTTGAAAAGACATTTTGGTTATAGAGAGTCTCTCTGGAAATCCTAAGAGCTACTGACTGGGATATTGATGCGTCATTAAGTGCTTATCGTTCTTTTGTCATCTTTTCTTGCAGAAGTCGTACATACTCAAGGTCCTCTGGATGGAAGCTTGTATGCCAGAGTGAAAAAGAAAGACTCAACAAACGGGAGTACCAGTACAGTCAATGCTAGTGGCATCCCTCTGTCTGCTGCCCCCAATCATATTGAACATACCCTATCGGTGAGCAGTGATTCGGGAAATTCTACCGCTTCAACAAAGACTGACAAAACAGATGAGCACGTGGCCAATGCAGTCTCTAACCAAGGGTTGACGCCCGAGGAAAAAAAAGAGCTCGAAAGGCTTCTCGTTGGCTTTGGTTTGGACTCTGATGCACAGATGCACAACCTCAATCCTGGAACATCTGTTACAGGAGCAATGCTGCATGTAGTGCCGGCACAGGTGCACATCAATGGGAGCAGCATATCCTCACCAGCCGAAAGGGAGACAGACATCCTAGACGATGACCTGCCCAACCACGAGGGACACAGTGTTGGAAGTTTGGGTACACTGCCATCTTTTGTTGGCACTCCTAATGTTAATGATATTGGCTACCATCAGTCCCCACATCTGAACATGTCCAATGGTCCGAGCACCATGAACGGCATAGACAAGTTGTATAAGCATGGCTACCTTGGTAAGGAGACCATGATAAATGGTGGCTATCCATATAACAACCAGAACATCATAAAAAACACAACCACCCCTTATACTCAAGATGTTGGTAACCAGATGAGACCCTCATTATCTGTCCAGGATAACATGTCTTATTACCAAGTCAACCAACCAGCAATGTCCGACTGGGGACAGTCCCAACCAGACACAGAAATGCAAAAGCACTTAAACTGCTACAACCCGAATGGGATGTACCGCTCTCTGTCCTTCACCAATGCAGAACCGGCAAAGTGTGAACCCAGTTCCCAGTTGCCTCAAGCACCAGCCAGAAGTATAAGCAGTCGAGAAGCTGTACAGAGGGGTCTAAACTCATGGCACCAAGGCGGCAGCCGACCACCCTCCCGTCAGCAGGACGATGCAATAGAGAATGAAATGATGCCCCCCACTTCACAGCCAAGCACTTTTCAGACTGTTCCCCAGAGCCACAGTATCCCAGAGTTTCCCATGATGGCCTCCCAGAAGGAGATTGAGCAGTCGATCGAAGCACTTAACATGCTCATGTTGGACCTAGATCCTTCATTTTCACAGTTGCACAAGTCGCACAGTGTACCTGTTGCCCCAAAAGAGGACAGAACTATGTCGGTAACAGGGTCACTTTCTGCCCAGCCAGCTCTGGCAAGTTACAACCAGACGTCTCCGCAGGTGGCATCTCAGAGACCAAGCAATGCATACGGGCTGTCATCACCCGGCAGCCTGCCATCTGTCAGCCAAGCCCGTTCACCTGTAGAGCAACCACCAAGATCTTATTCGTCTGAACCCATAAGACCACCTGAGACCACCAGGCCCTTGAATGAATACAGGGAACCATATTCATCTGGAACCTATTCCCCCTCTGGAACCTATTCCCCCTATGGATATCAGACTCAACAGGCTCCTTCGACTCTAGTAAGAAGTTATAGCTATGGAACTAGTGGAACTACTCCCTCATCATCCATCCCACCACTCTCTGCTTTTATACAAAGTCCTCAGCAAACTACTGTGCCATCCCCAGCGCCCCCTGCTGTCATTGCTCAACCCCAGGTTCAGGCCAGGGAAGCCCCGGAGGAGGACTACAGCCTGGAAGGACTTGTCGCCCACAGAGTTGCAGGTAAATACCAGTCATCTACTGTATGGAATAACTTATTGTGCTGAACAAAACTGGTATGGTCAATGAAAGGGTTAAATAATAATGATCTCTCCCAGGAGTCATCACTGTGGAGATATTGAGGGACATTTATCAATGTTTGCTTATGTATTCTTTTCTTTCACGTCAGCAATTTTTCCTTTTTTACGTTGGTTGTAGCTTTTTCTGCTCCATGTTTGAGCTGGAGTAAATTTAGTCAATTTTTAACCCTGTTGCGACTTTTTTATGCGCAGTTGCGACTGTCGCAGTTAATAAATACCTGACTACCCGTAGTCCATTTTAAAATTATTACTACGTAGTCAATTTTTGGAAAACTTGCTTTTCTCGCTTTCCAGTCAAAATGTCGCACGAAAAATCGCGTAGTCGCAGTTGCGACAATTTTGCGACAATTGTAGTAAAGAAAACCTGACTAAACCCCGTTGATAAATGTCCATAATTGTGCGCTCCTTATCAAGTAATATGTGCCTTATGCTCTTCTGGAGTCTGATTTATTTACTTTAGTGTAGGACCTTTTATGGCCTCTAGGTGGTGCTTACATTTTATTAGCACAGTCCACAGGTATATCCAGCTCACCCCTAATAGGTTTCCACTCACGCGCAACGGACTCAGCCCGGACTAGGCTGTAAGAATACAAGAAGAAGGGGAATGTCCAGCGCAGTAGAAGCTCAATTGCAGATAATATTTATTCTGACACGGCAGTACAGGTAAAAGAACAGCAGTGACGCGTTTCGACCGCCTAAGCGATCTTACCAGTATATACCAGTATGACTAAGATCGCTTAGGCGGTCGAAACGCGTCACTGCTGTTCTTTTACCTGTACTGCCGTGTCAGAATAAATATTATCTGCAATTGAGCTTCTACTGCGCTGGACATTCTCCTTCTTCTTACATTTTATTGTCACAAAAGACAATAAGCAGATTTGCCCCAGGGGGGGGGGGGGTCGCACAGGGCTGAGTGACGAAACATGTATCTAGATGGCGCCATTGTCGTTACCGAAATCTCCTGGACCCCAGTGCAAACATGGCAGCTAGGGCTCCACCTCCCATGTGTCCTGCATAATACTGTGGCCTTCTAGGCCCCCCATACTGCTCACTCCGCCGTCCCTATAACCAAACCTAGAAATAGCCTAGAGCAGTGGTCTTCAATCTGCAGACCTCCAGATGTTGCAAAACTACAACTCCTAGCATGCCCGGACAGCCGTTGGCTGTCCGGGCATGCTGGGAGTTGTAGTTTTGCAACGTCTGGAGGTCCGCAGGTTGGAGACCACTGGCCTAGAGATTACATCCTATTGTTATATTCTCAGACAGTGGATGCAATAGAATCCGATGTCCTCGCAGCACCCGCCGCGCCCGCCAGGACTGGGAACCAGCGCCATTTGTCATCCAAACAATATTCTAGTTACCGAATGCCCAGAGTAAATATTTGCGCTGTCGGTGTAGAGGACGCGGTCATTACAGACCCTGCCTGGAATTCACTGACCACAGGACATGCTGGGCTCTGGGCCGGGCCCACCACTTCACACATCTCTGCGGAGTCCTCCCCAAACTAGAGGGTAGTGGACACGTGAGGATAGATGAATGTCCGTAGACTCCAGATGGTAATGGCTGATAACAGAGAATAACAGTTTGCATTACCAACAATATTTGGTGTTTGTTCAAATAAACAACGAACCTGGAACTTTTTGCCTGCAGACACAAGAAAGGGGCCCCATAGGGCTGTCGGGTCAACAGATCGTCCAAGGGGGACAATTTTTGTGTAAATAAAGTTAAGCCCCCCCCCCCCTTCCCATGGAGGACCCACCTAAGGGCGTCTGCTCTTCTCTACGTAGAAACATGACTGTAGTCCATATATTTCTATAGACTCCCTGAACAGTGTCACCTGCAGGCGAAACAAGATCCTGCACCCAAACAAAGATGGTCGTGTAGAAGAGCATAAGAATAAGTGATGGTGCCGAAGTGTAAGAAGTGTCAGGACTTGTGGCTCTTACTTTAGTTATGGAGGATCAGTGTGACCGGACGGATTTAGACGGAGCGCGCTGTGTGTGCCCCATTGTTCGGTATGTTTGGAATCTGACAGATCAGCAGCAGTTTTTAGTCTTTAGAGACGCGGGGTTGGATGTTTCCTCTCTATTTAGCGCCCGCTGGATTCTCTTCCTCCTATCAGGCCGGACAGTTATATATATGTATACACCCCCTCCATAACCTGACATAGGATACAGGGGGCTCGGTTACACCTCAGTAAATATAACTGTCCGCCATTGTCAGTTACCAGATAGATGGGCATAAGACTTTTATCTAGTTTAGTCAATAAATTCAGAGATGAGGAAACATAATAAATACATAAGGCTAAAAACTGTGCTACCATAGGCCTACAGGGTTGTCATGTGACATGTATGAGGCAGCAGGAAGGGGGGGGGGGGGGTCACATAGTACTGTCTATAGTACCAATAGAATACCACCATAAACCACCCACATACTACTGTCTATAGTACAATATAATACCACATACTACTGTTTATAGTACCAATATAATACCGCCATACACAGCCCACATACTACTGTCTATAGTACAATATAATACCGCCATACACAGCCCACATACTACTGTCTATAGTATAATATAATACCGCCATACACAGCCCACATACTACTGTCTATAGTACAATATAATACCGCCATACACAGCACACATACTACTGTCTATAGTACCAATATAAAACCGCCATACACAGCCCACATACTACTGTCTATAGTACAATATAATACCGCCATACACAGCCCACATACTACTGTCTATAGTACCAATATAATACCGCCATACACAGCCCACATACTACTGTTTATAGTACAATATAATACCACCATACACAGCCCACATACTACTGTCTATAGTACAATATAATACCCCCATCCACAGCCCACATACTACTGTCTATAGTACAATATAATGCCGCCATACACAGCCCACATACTACTGTCTATAGTACAATATAATACCACCATACACAGCCCACATACTACTGTCTATAGTACCAATATAATACCGCCATACACAGCCCACATACAACTGTCTATAGTACAATATAATACCGCCATACACAGCCCACATACTACTGTCTATAGTAAAATATAATACCGCCATACACAACCCACATACTACTGTCTATAGTACCAATATAATACCGCCATACACAGCACACATACTACTGTCAATAGTACCAATCTAATACCGCTATACACAGCCCACATACTACTGTCTATAGTACAATATAATACTGCCATACACAGCCCACATACTACTGTTTATAGTACCAAAATAATACCACCATACACAGCCCACGAACTACTGTCTATAGTACCAATATAATACCGCTATACACAGCCCACATACTACTGTCTATAGTTCAATATAATACCTCCCTACACAGCCCACATACTACTGTTTATAGTACAATATAATACCCCCATACACAGCCCACATACTACTGTTTATAGTACCAAAATAATACCACCATACACAGCCCACGAACTACTGTCTATAGTACCAATATAATACCGCTATACACAGCCCACATACTACTGTCTATAGTTCAATATAATACCTCCCTACACAGCCCACATACTACTGTTTATAGTACAATATAATACCCCCATACACAGCCCACATACTACTGTCTATAGTACCAATATAATGCCGCCATACACAGCCCACATACTACTGTCTATAGTACAATATAATACCACCATACACAGCCCACATACTACTGTCTATAGTACAATATAATACCGCCATACACAGCCCACATACTGCTGTCTATTGTACCAATATAATACCGCCATACACAGCCCACATACTACTGTCTATAGTACAATATAATACCACCATACACAGCCCACATACTACTGTCTATTGTACCAATATAATACCACCATACACAGCCCACATACTACTGTCTATAGTACAATATAATACCGCCATACACAGCCCACATACTACTGTCTATAGTACAATATAATACCGCCATACACAGCCCACATACCACTGTCTATAGTACAATATAATACCGCCATACACAGCACACATACTAGTGTCTATAGTACAATATAATAGCGCCATACACAGCCCACATACTACTGTCTATAGTACCAATATAATACCGCCATACACAGCCTACATACTACTGTCTATAGTACCAACATAATACCATCATACACAGCCCACATACTACTGTTTATAGTACAATATAATACCGCCATACACAGCCCACATACTACTGTCTATAGTACAATATAATACCGTCATACACAGCCCACATACTACTGTCTATAGTACCAATATAATACCGCCATACACAGCCCACATACTACTGTTTATAGTACAATATAATACGTCCATACACAGCCCACATACTACTGTCTATAGTACCAATATAATACCATCATACACAGCCCACATACTACTGTTTATAGTACAATATAATACCGCCATACACAGCCCACATACTACTGTCTATAGTACAATATAATACCGTCATACACAGCCCACATACTACTGTCTATAGTACAAATAGAATACCGCTATACACAGACCACATACTACTGTCTATAGTACAAATAGAATACTGCCATACACAGCCCACATAATACTGTTTATAGTACAATATTATACCACCATACACAGCCCACATACTACTGTCTATAGTACAATATAATACCGCCATACACAGCCCACATACTACTGTCTATAGTACCAATATAATACCGTCATACACAGCACACATACTACTGTTTATAGTACAATATAATACCGCCATACACAGCCCACATACCACTGTTTATAGTACAATATAATACCGCCATACACAGCCCACCTACCACTGTTTATAGTACAATATAATACCGTCATACACAGCCCACATACTACTGTATATAGTACAATTATTATGCCGTGATACACAGCCCACATACAACTGTCTATAGTACAAATACAATACCGCCATACACAGCCCACATACTACTGTCTATAGTACAATATAATACCGCCATACACAGCACACATACTACTGTCTATAGTATAATATAATACCGCCATAAACAGCCCACATACTACTCTCTATAGTACAATATAATACCGCCATACACAGCCCACATACTACTGTCTATAGTACAATATAATACCGCCATACACAGCCCACATACTACTCTCTATAGTACCAATATAATACCACCATACACAGCCCACATACTACTATCTATAGTACAATATAATACCACCATACACAGCACACATACTACTGTCTATAGTACAATATAATACCACCATACACAGCACACATACCACTGTATATAGTACAATATAATACCACCATACACAGCCCACATACTACTGTTTATAGTACAATATAATACGTCCATACACAGCCCACATACTACTGTCTATAGTACAAATACAATACCGCCATACACAGCCCACATACTACTGTCTATAGTACAATATAATACCGCCATACACAGCACACATACTACTGTTTATAGTATAATATAATACCGCCATAAACAGCCCACATACTACTGTCTATAGTACAATATAATACCGCCATACACACCCCACAGACTACTGTCTATAGTACAATGTAATACCGCCATACACAGCCCACATACTACTCTCTATAGTACCAATGTAATACCACCATACACAGCCCACATACTACTGTATATAGTACAATATAATGCCGCCATACACAGCCCACATACTACTGTCTATAGTACAATATAATACCACCATACACAGCTCACATACTACTGTCTATAGTACAATATAATACTGCCATACACAGCACACATACTACTGTCTATAGTACAATATAATACCGCTATACACAGCACACATACTACTGTCTATAGTACAATATAATACCACCATACACAGCCCACATACTACTGTCTATAGTTCAATATATTACCACCATACACAGCCCAAATACTACTGTCTATAGTACAATATAATACCGCCATACACAGCCCACATACTACTGTCTATAGTACCAATATAATACCGCTATACTCAGCCCACATACTACTGTTTATAGTACAATATAATACCGCCATACACAGCCCACATACTACTGTCTATAGTACAAATACAATACCGCCATACACAGCCCACATACTACTGTCTATAGTACAATATAATACCGCCATACACAGCACACATACTACTGTTTATAGTATAATATAATACCGCCATAAACAGCCCACATACTACTGTCTATAGTACAATATAATACCGCCATACACAGCCCACAGACTACTGTCTATAGTACAATGTAATACCGCCATACACAGCCCACATACTACTCTCTATAGTACCAATGTAATACCACCATACACAGCCCACATACTACTGTATATAGTACAATATAATGCCGCCATACACAGCCCACATACTACTGTCTATAGTACAATATAATACCACCATACACAGCTCACATACTACTGTCTATAGTACAATATAATACCACCATACACAGCCCACATACTACTGTCTATAGTTCAATATAATACCACCATACACAGCCCACATACTACTGTCTATAGTACAATATAATACCACCATACACAGCCCAAATACTACTGTCTATAGTACAATATAATACCGCCATACACAGCCCACATACTACTGTCTATAGTACAATATAATACCGCCATACACAGCACACATACTACTGTCTATAGTACAATATAATACCACCATACACAGCCCACATACTACTGTCTATAGTACAATATAATACCATCATACACAGCCCACATACTACTGTTTATAGTACAATATAATACCGCTATACTCAGCCCACATACTACTGTTTATAGTACAATATAATACCGCCATACACAGCCCACATACTACTGTCTATAGTACAATATAATGCCCCCCATACACAGCCCACATACTACTGTCTATAGTACGATATAATACCACCATACACAGCCCACATACTACTGTCTATAGTACCAATATAATACCGCCATACACAGCACACATACTACTGTCTATAGTACCAATATAATACCGCCATACACAGCCCACATACTACTGTTTATAGTACCAAAATAATACCACCATACACAGCCCACGAACTACTGTCTATAGTACCAATATAATACCGCTATACACAGCCCACATACTACTGTCTATAGTTCAATATAATACCACCATACACAGCCCACATACTACTGTTTATAGTACAATATAATACCCCCATACACAGCCCACATACTACTGTCTATAGTACCAATATAATACCGCCATACACAGCCCACATACTACTGTCTATAGTACAATATAATACCACCATACACAGCCCACATACTACTGTCTATAGTACAATATAATACCGCCATACACAGCCCACATACTGCTGTCTATTGTACCAATATAATACCGCCATACACAGCCCACATACTACTGTCTATAGTACGATATAATACCACCATACACAGCCCACATACTACTTTCTGTAGTACCAATATAATACCGCCAAACACAGCCCACATACTACTGTCTATAGTACCAATATAATACCGTCATACACAGCCCACATACTACTGTTTATAGTACAATATAATACCGCCATACACAGCCCACATACTTCTGTCTATAGTACAATATAATACCGCCATACACAGCCCACATACTACTGTTTATAGTACAATATAAAACCGCTATACACAGCCCACATACTACTGTCTATAGTACAATATAATACCACCATACACAGCACACATACTACTGTCTATAGTACAATATAATGCCGCCATACACAGCCCAGATAATACTGTCTATAGTACAATATAATGCCGCCATACGCAGCCAACATACTACTGTTTATAGTACAATATAATACCACCATACACAGCCCACATACTACTGTCTATAGTACAATATAATGCCGCCATACACAGCCCAGATAATACTGTTTATAGTACAATATAATACCCCCCATACACAGCCCACATACTACTGTCTATAGTACAATATAATACCGCCATACATAGACCACATACTACTGTCTATAGTACAAGCCCTGCTTGTCCTCAGTGTACAGAGCCCTGCTTGTCCTCAGTGTACAGAGCCCTGCTTGTCCTCAGTGTACAGAGCCCTGCTTGTCCTCAGTGTACAGAGCCCAGCTTGTCCTCAGTGTGCAGAGCCCTGCTTGTCCTCAGTGTACAGAGCCCCGCTTGTCCTCAGGTACAGAGCCCCGCTTGTCCTCAGTGTACAGAGCCCTGCTTGTCCTCAGTGTACAGAGCCCAGCTTGTCCTCAGTGTGCAGAGCCCTGCTTGTCCTCAGTGTACAGAGCCCTGCTTGTCCTCAGTGTACAGAGCTCTGCTTGTCCTCAGTGTACAGAGCCCCGCTTGTCCTTAGCGTACAGAGCCCTTCTTGTCCTCAGTGTACAGAGCCCTTCTTGTCATCAGTGTACAGAGACCTGCTTGTCCTCAGTGTACAGAGCCCTGCTTGTCCTCAGTGTACAGAAACCTGCTTGTCCTCTGTGTACAGAGCTCTGCTTGTCTTCAGTGTACAGAGCCCTGCTTGTCCTCAGTGTACAGAGCCCTGCTTGTCCTTAGTGTACAGAACCCTTATTGTCCTCAGTGTACAGAGCCCTGCTTGTCCTTAGTGTACAGAGCCCTGATTGTCCTCAGTGTACAGAGCCCTGCTTGTCCTCAGTGTACAGAACCCTGCTTCTCCTCAGTGTACAGAGCCCTGCATGTCCTCAGTGTACAGAGCCCGGCTTGTCCTCAGTGTTCAGAGCCCGGCTTGTCCTCAGTGTACAGAGCCCGGCTTGTCCTCAGTGTACAGAGCCCTGCTTGTCCTCAGTGTACAGAGCCCTGCTTGTCCTCAGTGTACAGAGCCCTGCTTGTCCTTAGTGTACAGAGCCCTGCTTGTCCTCAGTGTACAGAACCCTGCTTGTCCTCAGTGTACAGAGCCCTGCTTGTCCTCAGTGTACAGAGCCCTGCTTGTCCTCAGTGTACAGAACCCTGCTTCTCCTCAGTGTACAGAGCCCTGCTTGTCCTTAGTGTACAGAACCCTGCTTCTCCTCAGTGTACAGAGCCCTGCTTGTCCTTAGTGTACAGAACCCTGCTTCTCCTCAGTGTACAGAGCTCTGCTTCTCCTCAGTGTACAGAGCCCTGCTTGTCCTCAGTGTACAGAGCTCTGCTTCTCCTCAGTGTACAGAGCCCTGCTTGTCCTCAGTGTACAGAACCTTGCTTGTCCTGTCCTTACTTCCTGTACTTACCCTCTGCACATAGGTTATAGCTGCAGGGACAGCATTTTTTCACCCAAAGATATACACATTTTTTTAACCAATGTTTATTACAAATACAGTTTACATATATAACAGAATGACCCAAACAAGCTGCAGCTGTCACATGACAAGATCAGCTCTGCTACATCTGTACACATAGATATATATGTTATCCACTGTTTAGTTCAACAAGTACACCTGTAGCTTTCCAGGTGTTAAAAAAAAACTACAACCCTCAGCATGTCCTGACAGCCTTGGGCTATAGTATTTTTACACAGGTTGGAGATCTCTGCTGTATCACTCGCAGACGCTGTTCCCCGTTGTAAGGCTTTCTGTATGTTCTGGTATTGGGCAGGGATTTTGGTCTTGTGGTTATTTGGGGGCATCTGGGACGCTGACCACACCTCTGCGGAGAATATAACAACATATCTGTCTGCACCTCTCGAGGCATAAAATGTCTTTATATGGGAATATTTCTTGCAGACGTTGAAACAAATCCCTTGTTGTAGTGTTGGTTGTTTCCTCCTGGAGGTGACTGACACGTTCACATCTCCTGTGGGCATTCAGGAAGTCGGCAGTGCCAGCTCCAGTGTTATTGTGGCCAGATCCAATAATCCCCCCGCACCCACACAAACCCCCAGACACCGGCATCACATGACCTACATTGCGCCATCCTTACAATCACTTTTGGCTCCCAGTTGTTCCATATGAAGGTGGTGGTTAATGTATATGCTGCATCTATAGACAACAATGGAGATTCAAAGATATCAGTTGTTGTGGGCAGCAAAATAGACTGTACGCCAACCTATATTTACATTTGTTATCAATAATTCCAAATCCACAGCCCAAATATCACAGAACATAGGAGATGTCTCAGATCTTGTACCGTACATGTACTGGTCGCCTTATCGCACCCATCAGTGGGATACTTGTAATATGACCCTAAAGCTAAGGTCCTCTTATTGTGACTATGGACAAGGATCCTATTAATGTGTACAAACCAATAGACAATGGAGGTGGCCCCTCTCCATAGGAGCCACAGTAATGTCTATGGTGAAGTGGAAAGTCCCAGCAAGGTACTACATAGATATCCTTCATCAATGGGAGACGTGTGATGATCTACGAGCTGAGGTCTGTCAGGGTACTAGATAAACATTCTTCATGTAATATAACCCTTGAGTCCTCTTTGACCATTATCTACAGATGTGTTTGTATCCTTTGTGTATTGTTTATTGACACATTGATTTTTGTTTTCCTCCCTACCGGCTGTTTGCGCTGACCTCCATATCATGACTCCACCATCATCTAACCATTCTGTTTACTTTCTCCATTTGTTCTGTCTTGTCCATGTTCTTGTTGTTTCTTCTTCATGGGGAATCTCCTGTTCCGATTATTCCTCCCCGTTCTCTTCCATGATCCTGACCTTTTCATCTAAATCTCCCAGAGTACAACAGCAAACTCCGGAATATCGGCAAAAGTATGAACACCCCTCATACACCCACGCTTCAGCGCCAGCGCTCCTTCACCTTCTCTGGTTTGTTCTGTCCGCTCTCTCCTTTCCATTACGCATGGTGTGCCAAGTCTCATAGTATGAAGGCTCCTCGCGGTGGAGGCCGCATGGACAGAGTATTATTGGAGCACTAGTTTCGGGCCCCCCACAGCTCTAGGTTCCCTGATGATGGAAAATGAAGGTAAGGCAAGAACTGTGGGGCCCGGAGCTGGCGCCTCTTATTGGTCTTGACAACATCTAACAAGAGTTGACCTGCTGAACTGGCAGGGAGTGGGCGCCATACTGTACCCGGGTGCCCACCAGGCATGATGTCCAGACTGTGTGCACAACACGCTTCAGAATAAAGCACCACATAATATGGTGGAGGAGAAGACTTGGGGTGACCTCTCTTTGCTTATTTGTAAAGGCATGGGGCGTGTGGGGTGTGAGCTGTTGCTTCTAACCATGAGGTTTATGAGCTGGCAGATGGCACGGGGCGGGACGCTTGTCTTTCATGCTTTTTCTATGATGTGGCTCTGTTTATCGGATTGTGTTGACTTCACTGCTCGAGATTGAAAGCAATGTTCTTATAATGTTATGAGAAATGTCTTGTGTAACGTCCTCAGTCATTATGGATCCAATAGACAGGTAAGATGGCGGAGCTACAATGTATGACACCTGGAAATATGATCTGGAGGCTGCACAACTGCAACTAACAAGTCCCCAGCTCCCCACTACATCTAGATGAGTGTACAATAAAGCCGATCCCAAAAGTGTCTCAGTCATGTGATAGATATCAGGTCACCTGATATATGTTAATAGAGGCTTAGGGTCCCATCTGTTATCCAGCATCAGAATAACTTCACACTCTGGAGGACTCTGCAGAGACATGCACTAGACAGATCAATGGGCATGGTGTAATACTTCAAATCGCCTGTGGGGGCGCTGCAGGAAAGTCAAACACTTTTTGTTAATCAGCCACAGATCGTAGCTAATTCTTGGAGATCTTAGCAGGAGACCAATCTATGATCAGTTTTATCAGCAGAACCAAGAGATGGTCCAAAATGATGATCCCCTTTAAGAAACTCCTGCGTGTGTTTTGCACCCCCCTGGTCATTCATTACTTAGCAGACAGACTTATTCTATTATTTTATCACTTCAGTTTTGCATTAAATTTCCTTGGTGGTATAGATACATAGTGAGAGGAGAAGACCCTACGCCATGTTGGCTTTCCGTCAAGGAGCCCATATTGATGCCACATGCTGCAGGATACGACTTTATTTCCAATGTTAGTGCATTTACAGCGCATCCTCCCGATACCGGCAGCAGCATCGGCTTGTATCCAGAACAGGGTCATCCGAGGCGAAGGGAACGATGCTGGAATTCTCATATCAGATTGTAAACTATTTTATGAGGTCATAAATATCAACCTTTCTATGTTATTGGCTGCAGTACCTTATGCGGCCTACTTTAGGGGTGGCACTGTTTATAGTCATCAGTAGAAAGCAAACATTGGTTCCTAGTGAGGTCATAGAGCTGGGGGGACACTATGTTTCCTGCTGTCCTTGCTCCAATTCTCGTCTTTTTGTAATATACTGTAGTTTACCCTTCTGGGGATTGTATTAGTTGTTGCTCAGCTTTCAAATACCAGTGATGTAGAAGGAGCTCTAGTAAATATCAAGATGGACCCAGTACTGGATTTCGATGGTAGTTGTTCTCCCATCAGGTCCTTTCATTTACCCTCGAGCTGGTTCCTCTGTTTCCATTTGGTAACAATGCAGTTGGTCCCTGTGGAGAGTCCTGGACAGGTTCTTACACCCACAGTCTTGAATCAGGAGAATGAGTATTACAGAATTTACCCATGAAAACAATCCCCAAGGTCTAAGCCCCACCTCCCTTAATTGTTACCGGCTTCATGTGGAGCCTTCCTACTCTGTATTCATGGCTGGAGCCCCCCTCCCTGGTCTATTTATGGGTGGAGCCTCACAGCCATCTTCATTGGTGTTGCTTCCTTACCTTGTATTCATGGCTGGAGCCCCCCTCCCTGGTCTGTTCATGGGTGGAGCCCCCCTCTTCTGTTCATGGGTGGAGCCCACCTCATCTGTTTATGGGTGGAGCCCAGCTGATCTGTTCAGTGGTGAAGCCCCGCTGGTCTGTTCATGGGTGGAGCCCCCCCTCATCTGTTTATGGGTGGAGCCCCGCTGGTCTGTTCATGGATGGAGCCCCCCCTCATCTGTTTATGGGTGAAGCCCCACTGGTCTGTTCATGGGTGGAGCCTCACAGCCATCTTCATTGGTGTAGCTTCCTACCTTGTATTCATGGCTGGAGCCTCCCTGGCCTGCTAAAGGGTGGAGCCTCTCTTTGCTTGATCATGGGTGGAGCCTCTCTTTGCTTGCTCATGGGTGGAGCCTCTCCCCATGTTCTCTGCATTGGTGGAGCCTCCCAACTTTGTATTTGCCCAATAGTAAAGAAAATGAAAGCAATCAGGGTGGGGCCCCCTTTCCCCATAGCAGTCCCACTGTCTGCCTCTAGGGTAGGTATGACCTTGCCAGTGTCACACGTAACATGTTGTGTGTACCGTAGATTATAATGTGATAATGTTCCTGTAGGAGCTGCACACTCTCCTCCTCATGTACGAGGCTCCATTTCACCCTTGGCTGGAGAACAATGCATCTTCTTTTGATCTCAGAGGATTTGCCCTCAGCTTTGCAGAGTCGTGTTCAGACACTGGAGTGTTGGTGGGGTTGGACCAGTCAGGACTTGTAGATGAATAAAACGCTCCCGGCCTCCGCCCCCATGAAGACACCAGATACAGGGCATCGTAGGTGCCAAAAATGCCCATTGTCCTCCATATCTCACTCCATCCGGGACGTCACCCGCTGAGGCCTCAGTCTGCGGCATCACTCACCCTGATCTTCATGGTTCATATAGTAAAGACTGACCCCAATACAGACCGAGCATAACGCCTCTGTGCAGGGAGACAACCCCTATGGGATCTGTAAGACATGATGGGGGTGATGATCAGAAGTGGTCGGTGATCTGAGCTCAGACTCTACAGTCCTAAACCTTACATTAGACCGGTGCTTCCCAACCAGGGTTCCTCCAGCTGTTGCAAAACTACAACTTCCAGCATGCCCAGACAGTCATAGGCCTGTCTGTCTCCTCTAGAGGATCCACGCTTTCCCTGAATGGTAAATCAAGGCTTTCCTCTCATCTCATCCCAGTGCAGTAGTCTTCAAACTGTGCCCATCCAGCTGTTGCAAAACTACAACTTCCAGCATGCCCAGAGGGCCAAAGGCCATATGGGCATGCTGGGAGTTGAAGTTTTGCAACAGCTGGGGGAACCCTGGTTGGGAAACCCTGTATTAGTTAATTGCAAATAAAACAATTCCCTTAACATTGGAATCTCCCCCTTCATCATTCAGAATATTTTGTCTTCTCATTATTTATGGATTTCTTCATTCTTTCCCTGAAGATCACCTTGACTGAGGCCTAATGGCTTTGTTCCAGTGTATCAGTACAGATACTGTGCGCAGCGCCATTCTCTCTCCTGTCCTGAACTCCAGGATGTATCTATTCACTGACAGCAATAACCAGTAAGGACGTCACAGCTCAATCTGAGAGGCCTCCATCAGGTTTGGGCTGCGGAGGGTTAACAGCTGTAATAACTCTGCTGGCTGACATTCTGCTGCCTCCATCTTCTTATCTTGCACATCTCCCGTTCCCATTTCCGTGCCAGCACCCCCTCCCCCGGGCGACATTACAGGACACCCCCGGAGCAAACGCCACATTCTATTCTATTCATTCCCTGGAAATGCCACATTATTATTCATCAGATCGGCCCCCCGCAGCCCCGTCACCAGCCCTCCGTATGATATTAGATTGTTATCTCTCTGCCCCGGACATAAAAGAAATAAAATTAGGAGGGAATATGGTGGAGCTGGGATCGGTTACCATATCCACTAGGAGCGACCCCAAAACCTGGCTGGTTCTAATAACCGGAACACATACTGCTGAAATACTCTGTGCTGCTGTTCATAAAAACCCATCTTGGAGTTAACATTGTCGGGTCTCTTGCTCCATGCACAGGGCTGCTATGGTCAGATGTCCTGTGACCCAGATTTATGCCCCATAAGGAGACAGTCGGGCATGATGTTACACGCAGGGTCCCGGGCCCCTTAGATGACGGGGTCCCCTGACCTCACCCTGGTGTTGGAGCAATTACGTTCTTATTTTATGGCAGCGAACATCATTATGTCTGGCGTCTCCGATATCTCCGGTCTGGGTTCCAGCCAGTGCTGCCTAAAAATGCCCCTGTGAAGGAGCGCCCCCATATAAACTCTCTTGTGAAGGAGCGCCCCCATATAAACTCTCTTGTGAAGGAGCGCCCCCATATAAACTCTCTTGTGAAGGAGCGCCCCCATATAAACTCTCTTGTGAAGGAGCGCCCCCATATAAACACCCTTGTGAAGGAGCGCCCCCATATAAATGCTCTTGTGAAGGAGCGCCCCCATATAAACGCTCTTGTGAAGGAGCGCCCCCGTATAAACGCTCTTGTGAAGGAGCGCCCCCATATAAACGCTCTTGTGAAGGAGCGCCCCCATATAAACTCTCTTGTGAAGGAGCGCCCCCATATAAACTCTCTTGTGAAGGAGCGCCCCCATATAAACGCCCTTGTGAAGGAGCGCCCCCATATAAATGCTCTTGTGAAGGAGCGCCCCCATATAAACGCTCTTGTGAAGGAGCGCCCCCGTATAAATGCTCTTGTGAAGGAGCGCCCCCGTATAAAGGCCCTTGTGAAGGAGCGCCCCCATATAAACACTCTTGTGAAGGAGCGCCCCCATATAAACACCCTTGAGAAGGAGCACCCCCATATAAACGCTCTTGTGAAGGAGTGCCCCCATATAAATGCTCTTGTGAAGGAGCGCCCCCGTATAAACGCCCTTGTGAAAGAGCGCCCCCGTATAAACGCCCTTGTGAAGAAGCGCCCCCATATAAACGCTCTTGTGAAGGAGTGCCCCCATATAAACGCTCCTGTGAAGGAGCGCCCCCGTATAAACACTCTTGTGAAGGAGCGCCCCGTATAAACACTCTTGTGAAGGAGCGCCCCCATATAAACGCTCTTGTGAAGGAGCGCCCCCGTATTAACGCCCTTGTGAAGGAGCGCCCCCATATAAACGCCCTTGTGAAGGAGCGCCCCCGTATTAACGCCCTTGTGAAGGAGCGCCCCGTATAAACGCCCTTGTGAAGGAGCGCCCCCATATAAACGCTCTTGTGAAGGAGCGCCCCCATATAAACTCTTTTGTGAAGGAGCGCCCCCATATAAACGCCCTTGTGAAGGAGTGCCCCCATATAAACGCCCTTGTGAAGGAGCGCCCCCATATAAAGTCTCTTGTGAAGGAGCGCCCCCGTATAAACGCCCTTGTGAAGGAGCGCCCCCATATAAAGTCTCTTGTGAAGGAGTGCCCCCGTATCAACGCCATTGTGAAGGAGCGCCCCATATAAACGCTCTTGTGAAGGAGTGCCCCTATATAAATGCTCTTGTGAAGGAGCGCCCCCGTATAAACACTCTTGTGAAGGAGCGCCCCCGTATAAACGCCCTTGTGAAAGAGCGCCCCCATATAAACGCTCTTGTGAAGGAGCGCCCCCGTATTAACGCCCTTGTGAAGAAGCGCCCCCATATAAACGCTCTTGTGAAGAAGCGCCCCCATATAAATGCCCTTGTGAAGGAGCGCTTCTGTATAAACGCCCTTGTGAAGGAGCGCCCCCATATAAACGCTCTTGTGAAGGAGCGCCCCCGTATAAACGCTCTTGTGAAGGAGCGCCCCCATATAAATGCTCTTGTGAAGGAGCGCCCCCGTATTAACGCCCTTGTGAAGGAGCGCCCCCCGTATAAACGCCCTTGTGAAGGAGTGCCCCCCGTATAAACTCTTGTGAAGGAGTGCCCCCATATAAACTCTCTTGTGAAGGAGTGCCCCCATATAAACTCTCTTGTGAAGGAGTGCCCCCATATAAATGCTCTTGTGAAGGAGCGCCCCCGTATAAATGCTCTTGTGAAGGAGCGCCCCCGTATAAACGCTCTTGTGAAGGAGCGCCCCCGTATAAATGCTCTTGTGAAGGAGCGCCCCCGTATAAATGCTCTTGTGAAGGAGCGCCCCCGTATAAACGCCCTTGTGAAGGAGCGCCCCCATATAAATGCTCTTGTGAAGGAGCACCACCATATAAATGCCTTTGTGAAGGAGCGCCCCCATATAAATGCTCTTGTGAAGGAGCGCCCCCATATAAATGCCTTTGTGAAGCAGCGCCCCCATATAAACGCCCTTGTGAAGGAGCGCCCCCTTATAAATGCTCTTGTGAAGGAGAGCCCCCATATAAACACTTGTGATGGAGCGCCCCCATATAAACACTCTTGTGAAGGAGCGCCCCCGTATTAACGCCCTTGTGAAGGAGCGCCCCCGTATAAACGCCCTTGTGAAAGTTCGCCCCCGTATAAACGCCCTTGTGAAGAAGCGCCCCCATATAAACGCTCTTGTGAAGAAGCGCCCCCGTATAAACGCCCTTGTGAAGGAGTGCCCCCATATAAACGCCCTTGTGAAGGAGCGCCCCCATATAAACGCTCTTGTGAAGAAGCGCCCCCATATAAATGCCCTTGTGAAGGAGCGCCCCCATATAAACGCCCTTGTGAAGGAGCGCCCCCATATAAACGCTCTTGTGAAGGAGCGCCCCCATATAAACGCTCTTGTGAAGGAGCGCCCCCATATAAACGCTCTTGTGAAGGAGCGCCCCCATATAAACGCTCTTGTGAAGGAGCGCCCCCATATAAACGCTCTTGTGAAGGAGCGCCCCCATATAAACGCTCTTGTGAAGGAGCGCCCCCATATAAACGCTCTTGTGAAGGAGCGCCCCCATATAAACACCCTTGAGAAGGAGCACCCCCATATAAACGCTCTTGTGAAGGAGCGCCCCCATATAAACGCTCTTGTGAAGGAGCGCCCAAATATAAACGCTCTTGTGAAGGAGCGCCCCCATATAAACGCCCTTGTGAAGGAGCGCCCCCGTATAAACGCTCTTGTGAAGGAGCGCCCCCATATAAATGCCCTTGTGAAGGAGCGCCCCCATATAAACGCCCTTGTGAAGGAGCGCCCCCATATAAACGCTCTTGTGAAGGAGCGCCCAAATATAAACGCTCTTGTGAAGGAGCGCCCCCATATAAACGCCCTTGTGAAGGAGCGCCCCCGTATAAACGCTCTTGTGAAGGAGCGCCCCCATATAAATGCCCTTGTGAAGGAGCGCCCCCATATAAATGCCCTTGTGAAGGAGCGCCCCCATATAAACGCTCTTGTGAAGGAGCGCCCCCATATAAACGCTCTTGTGAAGGAGCGCCCCCATATAAACACCCTTGAGAAGGAGCGCCCCCATAAAAATGCTCTTGTGAAGGAGCACCCCCATATAAACGCTCTTGTGAAGGAGCGCCCCCATATAAACGCTCTTGTGAAGGAGCGCCCCTATATAAATGCCCTTGTGAAGGAGCGCCCCCGTATAAACGCTCTTGTGAAGGAGCGCCCCCATATAAATGCCCTTGTGAAGGAGCGCCCCCGTATAAACGCTCTTGTGAAGGAGCGCCCCCATATAAACGCTCTTGTGAAGGAGCGCCCCCATATAAACGCTCTTGTGAAGGAGCACCCCCATATAAACACCCTTGTGAAGGAGCGCCCCCGTATAAACACCCTTGTGAAGGAGCGCCCCCGTATAAACGCCCTTGTGAAGGAGCACCCCCGTATAAACACCCTTGTGAAGGAGCGCCCCCGTATAAACACCCTTGTGAAGGAGCGCCCCCGTATAAACGCTCTTGTGAAGGAGCACCCCCATATAAACGCCCTTGTGAAGGAGCGCCCCCGTATAAACACCCTTGTGAAGGAGCGCCCCCATATAAACACCCTTGTGAAGGAGCGCCCCCGTATAAACACCCTTGTGAAGGAGCGCCCCCGTATAAACGCCCTTGTGAAGGAGCGCCCCCGTATAAACACCCTTGTGAAGGAGCGCCCCCATATAAACGCCCTTGTGAAGGAGCGCCCCCGTATAAACACCCTTGTGAAGGAGCGCCCCCATATAAACACCCTTGTGAAGGAGCGCCCCCGTATAAACACCCTTGTGAAGGAGCGCCCCCGTATAAACGCCCTTGTGAAGGAGCGCCCCCGTATAAACGCTCTTGTGAAGGAGCGCCCCCATATAAACGCCCTTGTGAAGGAGCGCCCCCGTATAAACGCTCTTGTGAAGGAGCGCCCCCATATAAATGCCCTTGTGAAGGAGCGCCCCCATATAAATGCCCTTGTGAAGGAGCGCCCCCATATAAACGCTCTTGTGAAGGAGCGCCCCCATATAAACGCTCTTGTGAAGGAGCGCCCCCATATAAACACCCTTGAGAAGGAGCGCCCCCATAAAAATGCTCTTGTGAAGGAGCACCCCCATATAAACGCTCTTGTGAAGGAGCGCCCCCATATAAACGCTCTTGTGAAGGAGCGCCCCTATATAAATGCCCTTGTGAAGGAGCGCCCCCGTATAAACGCTCTTGTGAAGGAGCGCCCCCATATAAATGCCCTTGTGAAGGAGCGCCCCCGTATAAACGCTCTTGTGAAGGAGCGCCCCCATATAAATGCCCTTGTGAAGGAGCGCCCCCGTATAAACGCTCTTGTGAAGGAGCGCCCCCATATAAACGCTCTTGTGAAGGAGCGCCCCCATATAAACGCTCTTGTGAAGGAGCGCCCCCATATAAACTCTCTTGTGAAGGAGCGCCCCCATATAAACACCCTTGTGAAGGAGCGCCCCCGTATAAACACCCTTGTGAAGGAGCGCCCCCGTATAAACGCCCTTGTGAAGGAGCACCCCCGTATAAACACCCTTGTGAAGGAGCGCCCCCGTATAAACACCCTTGTGAAGGAGCGCCCCCATATAAACGCTCTTGTGAAGGAGCACCCCCATATAAACGCCCTTGTGAAGGAGCGCCCCCGTATAAACACCCTTGTGAAGGAGCGCCCCCATATAAACACCCTTGTGAAGGAGCGCCCCCGTATAAACACCCTTGTGAAGGAGCGCCCCCGTATAAACGCCCTTGTGAAGGAGCGCCCCCGTATAAACACCCTTGTGAAGGAGCGCCCCCATATAAACGCCCTTGTGAAGGAGCGCCCCCGTATAAACACCCTTGTGAAGGAGCGCCCCCATATAAACACCCTTGTGAAGGAGCGCCCCCGTATAAACACCCTTGTGAAGGAGCGCCCCCGTATAAACGCCCTTGTGAAGGAGCGCCCCCATATAAATGCTCTTGTGAAGGAGCGCCCCCATATAAACGCCCTTGTGAAGGAGCGCCCCCATATAAACGCCCTTGTGAAGGAGCGCCCCCATATAAACGCCCCAGTGGCCAGATGTCAGGAGCTTGGGATCCCCTTTGCTGATTCATTCTTATTAGTTTTTATTATGTTTTGCTAGGAATCCGCCACGGAACATTTTTTAGTAAACCACTCGGCGTTCCCTTTGTGCGCAGAGACGACAACACTGATTTCTTTGTGCGTCTATTTGATTTTATTGGGAAGGAATGCGGCCCCTCCCCGGGGTGGTCTCCTCTGAGGCCGAGGTGATGGTGGGTGCACAGAAATTTCCTGGTGTGAACAGCGTCCTGACGAGATAGATCAGCTGATCCAACAAGGATGTGGCTGCCGGATGTCTGGGGGGGGGAGCAATGAGTCCATGTGCCATGTCCTCCAGAGCGAGATGTAATGGGGGGCTGGACTATGGGGACCCCTCTGTTATCTTTATATCCCCTTATGTGAGGTGAAGGTGTCGCTCATCATTGTCACATGGCTGAACAGCTGGGTGACCACAAACAACATGGCCGCCATGACAGCTCCTATACAGCAGTATTCCCCAACCTCATATCCTGATAGTGTTTGGCATCTTCTATGTGCAGCCCTCAGCTGTTTGGGCATGATGGGACTTGTAGTGATGCCACATATTGAGGAACCTGCTTTATCGCTGGGATTTGCACAGAGTTGGGGATTTTTTTGCATGTAGAGAACAAGTGCAGAACGTGATGTCTATGGGGGGCCAGAGCTGAGCCCCCGGGGGGTTTGGGCCCCTTGTGACTCTGTTGTGTTTTTCAGGTGTACAGACCCGTGACAAGACTCCGGATGAGATCGTATGTGTGACCCGCAGGAGGACGACCAGTGAGGGGCAGTATGACGACAATGCCACCGACCACATCACCCCCTCCAGCCCCACCAAAGTGCGCTCCCCCGTACGATGCGTCTCACCAGAAGTCTTCAACACCATTGCGGCCAATCCAGGGGGGAGACCGAAGGAGGTAAAGGCTGCAAAAACAACCATTGTCTTATCTGTTCCTCGGAAAGCTGGGTTACAGCCAATATGGCCGCCAGCTCGCTCACTCTTGACCGTCTCTCCGGTCACAGGCTCCAGCTCCACTTTCACTTGACAATTTGCTATTTGTTGCCTAGGAAAGCTGAGTGATGACTCCTGTGGACACTGGTAGGTGGCCATATTGGTTTATCACCCCGTTTTCTGGAAAATGGATCAAACTAAACTATTTGACAGAAAATACTTGCGAATATTTCTGGGGGATTCTGGGGATTAACGTCTGGAGATAAATGTTATAGAATATAGAATCTGCGGCGGACGGTTCCGAGATGATTTTCAGCCATTCTGACTCCATTTTGCTCCATTTTCAGCAACATCTGCACAGCTATAAGGAGGCCTTCGAAGAGATGGAGGTCCCGCCCACCGCCACCAGCCCGACAGGCACAGGTAGGAGCGCAGCGCCGGGCACAGACCCTCCCCCTCCCATCTGGTTCTGTCATCCATACATTAGGGAAATTTATGAAACTTCCTGATACTTTTCGCCATTTGTTGCGTTTTTGTTTGGTTTTGAGGCAAAGAGAAGATATTTCCCTGGAAAAACCTAAATACCCAACAAAATGATATGATACATGGAATTTAAAAGGAAATCTGGCATTTTGGGTGCAAAAATAATCACTTCATATCTGCTGGAAAGAGACATTTTGGGGCAGAAAAGTTTAAATGGCCCAAATCAATGATACTGTGCCCAAAAATCACACAGCCGGGAACAGCGGGAAACACGGCACCGGACTTATGACCCCACTGTGTTGTGCAGGGCTGGAGGGGGTGTTGGATTTTTTTGTCATGCCCCACCCCCTCAGTGTCCGTTCCGGTTGGAGGGCTCCTTTAATCTGATTTCTCCTTTCCAGTCATTTTCTCTCTCGGACGATTCTCCAATTATTGTTTCATTTCCTCCTGATCGCTGTTCCCGTAACATGGGCCAAGAATCTGCTCCTGATTGTAAAGCGATGGCTCAGCCATTTGTATCCAACTTGGTCACAGGGTATCCACAATGTATCCACATGGCAGTGTAACGCATCTCTCTAGGGGTAGCCAAATGGTAACGAAATCCTGCTGAGGCAGCTGTTTATAGATGTAGCAGAGCCAGAAGTGCCGAATAGAAACAAGTGTAGTCTGTAGACCCCCATACAACACATAGTGCCCTACACGGCAGTCTGTAGACCCCCATACAACACATAGTACCCTACACGGCAGTCTGTAGACCCCACACAACACATAGTACCCTACACGGCAGTCTGTAGACCCCCATACAACACATAGTGCCCTACACGGCAGTCTGTAGACCCCCATACAACACATAGTACCCTACACGGCAGTCTGTAGACCCCCATACAACACATAGTGCCCTACACGGCAGTCTGTAGACCCCCATACAACACATAGTGCCCTACACGGCAGTCTGTAGACCCCCATACAACACATAGTGCCCTACACGGCAGTCTGTAGACCCCCATACAACACATAGTACCCTACACGGCAGTCTGTAGACCTCCACACAACACATAGTACCCTACACGGCAGTCTGTAGACCCCCACACAACACATAGTGTCCTACACGGCAGTCTGTAGACCCCCATACAACACATAGTGTCCTACACGGCAGTCTGTAGACCCCACACAACACATAGTGTCCTACACGGCAGTCTGTAGACCCCCATACAACACATAGTGCCCTACACGGCAGTCTGTAGACCCCACACAACACATAGTGCCCTACACGGCAGTCTGTAGACCCCATACAACACATAGTGCCCAACACAGCAGTCTGTAGACCTCCACACAACACATAGTACCCTACGCGGCAGTCTGTAGACCCCATACAACACATAGTGCCCTACACAGCAGTCTGTAGACCCCATACAACACATAGTGCCCTACACGGCAGTCTGTAGACCCCCATACAACACATAGTACCCTACACGGCAGTCTGTAGACCCCACACAACACATAGTACCCTACACGGCAGTCTGTAGACCCCCACACAACACATAGTGTCCTACACGGCAGTCTGTAGACCCCCATACAACACATAGTGTCCTACACGGCAGTCTGTAGACCCCACACAACACATAGTGTCCTACACGGCAGTCTGTAGACCCCCATACAACACATAGTGCCCTACACGGCAGTCTGTAGACCCCACACAACACATAGTGCCCTACACGGCAGTCTGTAGACCCCCATACAACACATAGTGTCCTACACGGCAGTCTGTAGACCCCCATACAACACATAGTGTCCTACACGGCAGTCTGTAGACCCCATACAACACATAGTGTCCTACACGGCAGTCTGTAGACCCCCATACAACACATAGTGTCCTACACGGCAGTCTGTAGACCCCATACAACACATAGTGCCCTACACGGCAGTCTGTAGACCCCATACAACACATAGTGTCCTACACAGCAGTCTGTAGACCCCCATACAACACAGTGTCCTACACAGCAGTCTGTAGACCCCCATACAACACAGTGCCCTACACGGCAGTCTGTAGACCCCCATACAACACATAGTGTCCTACACGGCAGTCTGTAGACCCCCATACAACACATAGTGTCCTACACGGCAGTCTGTAGACCCCACACAACACAGTGTCCTACACGGCAGTCTGTAGACCCCACACAACACATAGTGTCCTACACGGCAGTCTGTAGACCCCCATACAACACATAGTGCCCTACACGGCAGTCTGTAGACCCCACACAACACATAGTGCCCTACACGGCAGTCTGTAGACCCCCATACAACACATAGTGTCCTACACGGCAGTCTGTAGACCCCACACAACACAGTGTCCTACACGGCAGTCTGTAGACCCCACACAACACATAGTGTCCTACACGGCAGTCTGTAGACCCCCATACAACACATAGTGCCCTACACGGCAGTCTGTAGACCCCACACAACACATAGTGCCCTACACGGCAGTCTGTAGACCCCCATACAACACATAGTGTCCTACACGGCAGTCTGTAGACCCCCATACAACACATAGTGTCCTACACGGCAGTCTGTAGACCCCCATACAACACATAGTGTCCTACACGGCAGTCTGTAGACCCCATACAACACATAGTGCCCTACACGGCAGTCTGTAGACCCCATACAACACATAGTGTCCTACACAGCAGTCTGTAGACCCCATACAACACATAGTGCCCAACACGGCAGTCTGTAGACCCCATACAACACATAGTGCCCAACACAGCAGTCTGTAGACCTCCACACAACACATAGTACCCTACACAGCAGTCTGTAGACCCCCATACAACACAGTGTCCTACACGGCAGTCTGTAGACCCCATACAACACATAGTGTCCTACACGGCAGTCTGTAGACCCCCATACAACACATAGTGCCCTACACAGCAGTCTGTAGACCCCCATACAACACATAGTGCCCTACACGGCAGTCTGTAGACCCCCATACAACACATAGTGCCCTACACAGCAGTCTGTAGACCCCCATACAACACATAGTACCCTACACGGCAGTCTGTAGACCTCCACACAACACATAGTACCCTACACGGCAGTCTGTAGACCCCCATACAACACAGTGTCCTACACAGCAGTCTGTAGACCCCCATACAACACATAGTGCCCTACACGGCAGTCTGTAGACCCCACACAACACATAGTGCCCTACACAGCAGTCTGTAGACCCCCATACAACACATAGTGTCCTACACAGCAGTCTGTAGACCCCCATACAACACAGTGTCCTACACAGCAGTCTGTAGACCCCCATACAACACATAGTGCCCTACACGGCAGTCTGTAGACCCCCATACAACACATAGTACTCTACACGGCAGTCTGTAGACCCCATACAACACATAGTGTCCTACACAGCAGTCTGTAGACCCCCATACAACACATAGTACCCTACACGGCAGTCTGTAGACCTCCACACAACACATAGTACCCTACACGGCAGTCTGTAGACCCCCATACAACACAGTGTCCTACACAGCAGTCTGTAGACCCCCATACAACACATAGTGCCCTACACGGCAGTCTGTAGACCCCACACAACACATAGTGCCCTACACAGCAGTCTGTAGACCCCCATACAACACATAGTGTCCTACACAGCAGTCTGTAGACCCCCATACAACACAGTGTCCTACACAGCAGTCTGTAGACCCCCATACAACACATAGTGCCCTACACGGCAGTCTGTAGACCCCCATACAACACATAGTACTCTACACGGCAGTCTGTAGACCCCCATACAACACATAGTGTCCTACACGGCAGTCTGTAGACCCCATACAACACAGTGTCCTACACAGCAGTCTGTAGACCCCCATACAACAGTGTCCTACACAGCAGTCTGTAGACCCCCATACAACACATAGTGCCCTACACGGCAGTCTGTAGACCCCCATACAACACATAGTGCCCTACACGGCAGTCTGTAGACCCCATACAACACATAGTGTCCTACACGGCAGTCTGTAGACCCCACACAACACAGTGTCCTACACGGCAGTCTGTAGACCCCATACAACACATAGTGCCCTACACGGCAGTCTGTAGACCCCATACAACACATAGTGCCCAACACAGCAGTCTGTAGACCTCCACACAACACATAGTACCCTACACAGCAGTCTGTAGACCCCCATACAACACAGTGTCCTACACGGCAGACTGTAGACCCCATACAACACATAGTGTCCTACACGGCAGTCTGTAGACCCCCATACAACACATAGTGCCCTACACAGCAGTCTGTAGACCCCCATACAACACATAGTGCCCTACACGGCAGTCTGTAGACCCCCATACAACACATAGTGCCCTACACAGCAGTCTGTAGACCCCCATACAACACATAGTACCCTACACGGCAGTCTGTAGACCTCCACACAACACATAGTACCCTACACGGCAGTCTGTAGACCCCCATACAACACAGTGTCCTACACAGCAGTCTGTAGACCCCCATACAACACATAGTGCCCTACACGGCAGTCTGTAGACCCCACACAACACATAGTGCCCTACACAGCAGTCTGTAGACCCCCATACAACACATAGTGTCCTACACAGCAGTCTGTAGACCCCCATACAACACAGTGTCCTACACAGCAGTCTGTAGACCCCCATACAACACATAGTGCCCTACACGGCAGTCTGTAGACCCCCATACAACACATAGTACTCTACACGGCAGTCTGTAGACCCCATACAACACAGTGTCCTACACAGCAGTCTGTAGACCCCATACAACACATAGTGCCCTACACGGCAGTCTGTAGACCCCCATACAACACATAGTGTCCTACACGGCAGTCTGTAGACCCCCATACAACACATAGTGCCCTACACGGCAGTCTGTAGACCCCCATACAACACATAGTGTCCTACACGGCAGTCTGTAGACCCCCATACAACACATAGTACCCTACACGGCAGTCTGTAGACCCCCATACAACACATAGTACCCTACACGGCAGTCTGTAGACCCCATACAACACATAGTGTCCTACACGGCAGTCTGTTGACCCCATACAACACACAGTGTCCTACACGGCAGTCTGTAGACCCCATACAACACATAGTGTCCTACACGGCAGTCTGTAGACCCCATACAACACATAGTGTCCTACACAGCAGTCTGTAGACCCCATACAACACATAGTGCCCTACACGGCAGTCTGTAGACCCCCATACAACACATAGTACCCTACACAGCAGTCTGTAGACCCCATACAACACATAGTGTCCTACACGGCAGTCTGTAGACCCCCATACAACACATAGTACCCTACACAGCAGTCTGTAGACCCCCATACAACACATAGTACCCTACACAGCAGTCTGTAGACCCCATACAACACAGTGTCCTGCATATGGGAGTGAAGGGTCAGACATATTGTATTTAACCCACCTGATGCTCTTGTTCTCCGCAGAGATAAGCTGTGTCTAGCAGCGGCTTTCTTCCCTCTTCTCAATCAAAACACATGCACACTTTACTAAAGTGAGCATGCACATGTATGGGGGGGGTGGATTACAGGCAGCCAGATCTCTTCTTCCCAGCATGCCGCTTCATAGAGCGGGAGAGAAGTTGCCGCTGCACCCCCCTCCTTCATTTACCTCCGGATCATAACAGTTTACACATAAGAACAGGCGGATGATATCGTTCACTAATAACGTATCACACTCACTGCTGGTTTATGCAACAATGTAACAACTGATTTACTTTAAAGTGACAATAATTGGTAAATGTTGTGTTATCAGCCTCTGCGGAGACTTATATAGATAGTGCTGCCCTACGGTCCCAGAGAGGGAACCAAACACCGTCCATAATGGTCTCATCTACTGATCCATCACATGGTAGAACTAGAGCCTGACCAGCAGGGGGCACCCTGAGCAGTGAAGTGAAAGACCCCGATCATATTACCCCTTCACTCTTCCCATCTGAAATAAAAATATATAACACAGTAAACCTCCCTAAGCAGCAAAGGAGTTTTTATATCTTTTGACCCTTCTGTTAAATAAAACCCATAATGTAGCCATAAATGTGAGTGTAACATAGAGGAGAGCGCTGTACACGCGAGAGGGTGGGCGCGTTCTCTCCGTGTTCTCTGACTGGAAACATTCCTGAGGCTGAAGAACAGAGTCATTGTGTCAGGAACAGAGCAGAATGTCTGGAGCGGCTCCTTCTTCCATGTTACATCCTCGGAATAACTTTCCCTTCTCTTCTCCACAATTGGCCTATTAAGGGCAGCGCAGCGATGGCGAAGCATATACAACAAGTGCTCTATATATAACCACCCGTGCAGATCCATGTAGCAGAGCTGAGTGTGTGGCACATCACATAATAACTTGGCACTACGGTATTGATAGTTGTGGTGTAATGCTTTATGGTGGAGGAAGGTGACAACCACTGCAGCCATCTTGTTATAGCGCCCCTAGAGGTTGTGTCCTGTAACCCTCTTTGTATAGGAGGACAGACATAGGTGTGACTCCCTTCTGATCCTCGCCATATTGGTTTTAGAACCTAGTGGCCTCACAGCAGTGTCTGATCTCAGGGGGGATGATCTCTGGGACACATATACATCTTTATATATTTTATACAGTTTTCATTCTCTTCACTAATCCTGTGTTTCTCCCCCTAGTGGCTCGTTCTCCTCCAGGATTGGCCAAAACTCCTCTTTCAGCTCTGGGGTTAAAGCCGCACAACCCAGGGGACATCCTGCTGCAGCAGTCGGGAGGTGAGTGGTGACAAAGGCCGCGTACACCGTAAAGGATGGGGCAGTAATGATGCCTCTGTATGATATATATATATATATATATATACACACACACCATGGTGCTTCAGGGCTGAACTCTCCCAGTATACTCCATGTCTCCACAGAGATTCCCCTGGTCATTTCTTGTCCTAGTGATAAACCAAAGAAAGTGGCACCGATACCCCATAAACGTAGACCCTCAGCAGGACAAAGCAGCAACTGAACAAGTAGCCAAATAATCTCCAGCAGCGGCGGCTAGAACAGAGTGAATAGCAATCACCAATATGGAAACCAAGAAGAAACCGCTAAATGCTGGTGAAATGGCTTCCATCTCGCGCTGTTACAGCGAGCAGGACTGCGTGGGGCGCTCTGAGCCATAACAGCCCGAGATGGAAGCCATTAAACCAGCATTTAGCGGTGAGTGCAGAGCACTTTTGTTTCTTCTTGGTTTACATCATTTCTTGTCCTGTTGATAAGTTCCAGTCCCGGCTGAAGCTCCAGATCAGCAGTCCTGTGTAAGTCCATTGTCAGACATGATGGCCGCTGGCTCTGCGCCATGGAAAGTCTGATCCATGTTCTTGAATTCTGCTGGGATCATGTAACGCTTTACTGTAGTGAAGCCGGAAACCCTGGAGAATGTGACAGCGTTGTCAGACACAAACTATTGCCGTATATACCCAGGACGCACACAGCAGATGGACCCTGTAAACTCTGTCACTGAAATTGTTCCCAAAATACTGTAACTTCCATAAAGCTTGTCCTGACAGATGCATGCTGGGAGTTGTAGTTTTGTATTGTAACATACAGAGCAAAAATCCTGCAGACTATTGCATAGTGCTAAATAATGCTATTACATGAGGCTCATAATAATACCGCCATATATAGTGCCAAAGTAACACCGCCATATACAGCCCACACAAAACTACTATATAGTGCCATATGTATAACACCTTCACCATAACTGGTCGAGACCAGTATATGGAGGGTTAAAGGGGTTATCCAGGAAAAAACTTTTTTTTATATATATCAACTGGCTCCAGAAAGTTAAACAGATTTGTAAATTACTTCTATTTAAAAATCGTCATCCTTTCAGTACGTATGAGCTTCTGAAGTTGAGTTGTCCTTTTCTGTCTAAGTGCTCTCTGATGACACCTGTCAAGGGAACCACCCAGTTTAGAAGCAAATCCCCATAGCAAACCTCTTCTACTCTGTGCAGTTCCCGAGACAAGCAGAGATGTCAGCAGAGAGCATTGTTGCCAAACAAAAAAGAACAACTCAACTTCAGCAGCTGATAATTATTGAAAGGATTAAGATTTTTTAATAGAAGTAATTTACAAATTCTGGAGCCAGTTGATATAAAACAAAATGTTTTTTCCTGGAATACCCCTTTAATTTAGTTAATTTGTTCCAATAGATTCCCTGTGGGGAAATCCAATAATACCCTCATTTCCCATATACTTTTATAAGATGCTGTATACTCACTGTGTAGATAATGAATAAAGCTTATGGGAATGTTATAAAACAAGTATATGGGAAATGAGGGTATTATTGGATTTCCCCACGGGGAATCTATTGGACCCAATATGTATAAGACACGAATCCTGCAGCTCCTGAGGTCCAGTGACACGTTCAGCTCTGCTGTGTCCGACACTTTGCATTATCTTTCTTCTTATAAAGTTGGGTGATCTATGGCCGCCAGGAGGGTCATCACCCGCTTTCTTATCTTTACCTTTCTCCTTTTTTCCTACTCGTCCTCCTCAGAGATGGAAACGTTTATTGATGGGTACGAGGAAGGTAAGTGCCCCCCTCCAGGGTCACCCTTGATTAACCCCCGAGAGGCTGCCCCGCTCCATTCATAACAGCATCCGTGGGGCTTGTTACATTGTTTGATGGTTGTTGAGTTTTTCCAGTTTGTTACATTGTTTCTTTTTTCTGTTTTTTGTGCATGTGACTTACAAAACCAATCAGCTTCATGAAGAAACAGAAAAATAACCCGTCCTTATCTAGTCCGGCTCACACAGCTGAGGGTTTGCTACAATGTATGATCTCTCCCCTGTTCTGTACACTGGTAATGGGCCCTGGTGCAGCCACAATAACCTCAGAAAATGTGAGCGATCTCTAAAGATCCATTACACACAGAATGTCCATCAAGGAGAATACACACACACACATATATATATACACATATATACAGTATACGTACATCACAGGGCAACAGGGTCCATTCCCTACTTTCCATTTTTATGTATTTTCATCCCATAAATCAGCTTTCATGACTGCATAGTTCCAAAATAATACCGCCAGATCCCGTCTTCACAATAGTATCTAAGTAATATGGTCATATACAACTCACACAATAATACTACGTGCAGTGAAAAATAATATTACAAAATCAGGTTCACATAATCCCACCATATAGTGCCAAAACGATTCCACCATATAAAGCCCACACAATGCTACTGCATAGTGCAAAAATAATATTTCCAGATTCACATAATCCCACCATATACAGCCCATACATTATCTATATAGTGCCAAAGTAATATGGCTATATACAGCCAACACAATACTACTGCATAGTACTAAAATAATATTACCACATCAAGTTCACATTATACCTCCATATAGTGCCAAAATAATTCCACCATATACTTTACAGTCCACACAATATAGCTATATAATGCCAAATAATGCTGCCATATACTGACTACCAAATACCTTCAGTGCCAAAATAATATTGTCATATACAGCCCACACATAGTAATTAATTTAGCACTACCACCTCAGGTTTACGTAATACCACCATGTAGTGCCAAAAGTATACTGTCATATAGAGCCCAAACAATACTACAACATAGTGCAAAAATAATATTGCCACATCAGATTCACATAATACCACCATATAGTGCCAAAGTATGTATCCTGCCATATACAGCTCACATAATACCACCATATAGTGCCAAAGTATCCTGCCATATACAGTCCACATAATACCACCCTATAGTGCCAAAGTATGTATCCTGCCATATACAGCTCACATAATACCACCATATAGTGCCAAAGTATCCTGCCATATACAGTCCACATAATACCACCATATAGTGCCAAAGTATCCTGCCATATACAGTCCACATAATACCACCATATAGTGCCAAAGTATCCTGCCATATACAGTCCACATAATACCACCATATAGTGCCAAAGTATGTATCCTGCCATATACAGCTCACATAATACCACCATATAGTGCCAAAGTATGTATCCTGTCATATACAGCCCACATAATACCACCATATAGTGCCAAAGTATCCTGCCATATACAGCCCACATACCACCATATAGTGCCTAAATATGTATCCTGCCATATACAGCTCACATAATACCACCATATAGTGCCAAAGTATGTATCCTGCCATATACAGCCCACATAATACCACCATATAGTGCCAAAGTATCCTGCCATATACAGCCCACATACCACCATATAGTGCCTAAATATGTATCCTGCCATATACAGCTCACATAATACCACCATATAGTGCCAAAGTATGTATCCTGCCATATACAGCCCACATAATACTACCATATAGTGCCAAAGTATGTATCCTGCCATATACAGCCCACATAATACAACCATATTAGTGCCAAAGTATGTATCCTGCCATATACAGCCCACATAATACCACCATATAGTGCCAAAGTATGTATCCTGCCATACACAGCCCACATAATACCACCATATAGTGCCAAAGTATGTATCCTGCCATACACAGCCCACATAATACCACCATATAGTGCCAAAGTATGTATCCTGCCATATGCAGCCCACATAATACCACCATATAGTGCCAAAGTATGTATCCTGCCATATGCAGCCCACATAATACCACCATATAGTGCCAAAGTATGTATCCTGCCATATACAGCTCACATAATACCACCATATAGTGCCAAAGTATGTATCCTGTCATATACAGCCCACATAATACCACCATATAGTGCCAAAGTATGTATCCTGCCATATACAGCCCACATAATACAACCATATTAGTGCCAAAGTATGTATCCTGCCATATACAGCCCACATACCACCATATAGTGCCAAAGTATGTATCCTGCCATATACAGCCCACATAATACCACCATATAGTGCCTAAATATGTATCCTGCCATATACAGCCCACATAATACCACCATATAGTGCCAAAGTATGTATCCTGCCATATACAGCCCACATAATACCACCATATAGTGCCTAAATATGTATCCTGCCATATACAGCCCACATAATACCACCATATAGTGCCAAAGTATGTATCCTGCCATATACAGCCCACATAATACCACCATATAGTGCCAAAGTATGTATCCTGCCATATACAGCTCACATAATACCACCATAGTGCCAAAGTATGTATCCTGCCAAATACAGCCCACATAATACCACCATATAGTGCCTAAATATGTATCCTGCCAAATACAGCCCACATAATACCACCATATAGTGCCTAAATATGTATCCTGCCATATACAGCTCACATAATACCACCATATAGTGCCAAAGTATGTATTCTGCCATATACAGCCCACATAATACCACCATATAGTGCCAAAGTATGTATCCTGCCATATACAGCCCACATAATACCACCATATAGTGCCAAAGTATGTATCCTGCCATATACAGCCCACATAATACCACCATATAGTGCCAAAGTATGTATCCTGCCATATACAGCTCACATAATACCACCATATAGTGCCAAAGTATGTATCCTGCCAAATACAGCCCACATAATACCACCATATAGTGCCAAAGTATATATCCTGCCATATACAGCCCACATAATACCACCATATAGTGCCAAAGTATGTATCCTGCCATATACAGCCCACATAATACCACCATATAGTGCCAAAGTATGTATCCTGCCATATACAGCCCACATAATACCGCCATATAGTGCCAAAGTATGTATCCTGCCATATACAGCCCACATAATACCACCATATAGTGCCAAAGTATGTATCCTGCCATATACAGCCCACATAATACCACCATATAGTGCCAAAGTATGTATCCTGCCATATACAGCCCACATAATACCACAATATAGCCCAGATATTACTCCAATATCCAGAGAAAACGAAATACTGAGCGGTTTTCATTTGCCTGTTCTTGGGGCCCCGTAGGAAATGGGGCTCCCCCAGCACCCTAAAACTATCCTTACATTGTAAGCCCTTCCTGTACTGATACATTGTAACAAACCTTCAACTCTAAGAAAGTGTCGAAACCCACAGGTAATAAAGGAAAATGGAACAAAAATTCACACCACACACCAGACCATCCTCCACATCAGGTCAGAAGTTTTTTAAAGTGACAGCGCCCATTTTGGAGCCTGCGGCCTCTTAGGCAACATCTCCAAAAATGATAAAAAGAGATCCCTTTCCCTTCAATGCAGCGTTCTCTTCGGCCATGTGAATGGCGCCTGTCTGCTGGTGGTCCGCAGCCCCCAGAATGACACATTGTCCACAGATAAGTGGATGTAACCAATCGAATAATTCAGGAATAAAAAGCCTCCTAATCAGATAATAGGAAAGTCTCCGCGCCCGTGTAGTGATGTCATCGCGTATCCGGGGTGAAGCGCAGTCCAAACCCTACACAACATGAACCTGAACCTTTCTCATGTGTAAATCTACACCAGAGGGGGCGACCTCACCCATTGTGTGCCCGGGGGCAGCGGGATACCGTATGAATGTGAAATCAGAACATTTAACCCCCAAACAAAGAGGAGCCCCCCCCCCCCCCCACACTATGGGGTCTGCACCTCCTCATTACAAATCCAGATCAGAAAACTATCCAGGGTTAGGCCCCTGATTATAGAACCGATGGGGGGTTGTGCTGCAGGCGGCTCCCAAATAGGCTGCCACCACCCAGCTTCACCAGACCCCTGAGAGGTGAATAAGTCTCCTACCATCTGTGGAGAGTGGGAGGGTCAGTCTGACTGTAGGTGAGGGTGCTGGACAGTGCACATAATGCAGGATGGGAACTCAGCTCTGCTACTTCTAAACCACCCGGTTATTCTCTTCTCTTGTTCAATTTATGTATCTGGTTCCTGGAATAGACATCAGTGTCACCCAGCTTTCCTAGTTTCCTGTATGCCAAATCTGCTCAGCTACATAGTGATTCACTCCAACATGATTATAACCAGATAAGAGCTGAGCTCCAGTGAGAGGCGACCATATTGAATCACCCAGCTTTCCCATACACAGACAACAGTGGTTATAGAGTTATAGTTACATAGGGATGTGTGATCTGCCTGTAGGGGGCGCCATCACATGAATATAGGCCACAGTGAGTGCTCAGGGATTAGAGGAGAATGAAGCATTCATGGAGTGATCTCTGCGCTCCCTTCACCGCCTTTGTCTGTGTGAGAAAATCCTCAGCGACAGACGTGGAAATCAATTAACCTTTTGTGAATTCCTTGGGAAATGTCATTGGAGCCGCCACTAGTGCGGGCCCTGCCACCCGGGCCCCTTATACTGCCAATTATTCATCTCACTGCAGTCTATCGGCGGCTCCAGAGCATAGTGGGCACCATGGACGGAGCGCAGGTTCTTCACAGATCACCTGATCATTACCAGCGATGATATCGCTCCATAATTCCTCATCTTTGTAAAGGGGAACACCCCCCAAACTGTGGGAAATGCCCCTAACTATCGGCCAACTTGTTCTACAGTATTTACTAAACTATTCTGCAACTGTGAATTCTTTATTCAGTCACAACTTTCTGTTATATTTCAGTCTTTTATCATTTTTAAGATTTCTGCATAAATAGTGATAAATAGTGATGAATAGTTATAAATGGTGATAAATAGTGATATATATAATGATAAATAGTGATATATATATAATGATAAATAGTGATATATATAATGATAAATAGTGATATATAATGATAAATAGTGATAAATAGTGATGAATAGTTATATATAATGATAAATAGGGAAAATTTGTAATTTTGCTTTCCATGAGTCAGAAGGCAGCACAGAAGGGTTAATAGCTCCTTTCAGTTTATCCCAGGACCGCCCACCTAGCAAACAATTAAGAGAATTAACAATCCTCCGGCTAGGCCTGGTTATAACCATCCATTAGAACCTCATCCACTTGTGTTATTGAATAGACTCAGTTCTGATGCATAAAGATGACCTATAGTAGGGAGGGTTTGTATGTGCTGCCTTCAGACTCATGGAAAGCAAAATTACGGTAAGTACAAATTTTCCCTTTCCATTTCGTCTTAAGGCAGCACAGAAGGGAGCTGTATAGCAACATAAGGGGGGGATACTTAATTGAACACGACATAGAGCACCGACATGCCAGAGGCTGGACCCCAGCTTTGGTTGTCTAGAGTGTAGATTGAGCTATGATGGAATCTGGTGGCTCAACTCCTGTGATCTCACTGGCGTTCAGAATCATAGACTTAAGCCATTCCACCAAGGTAGCTTTAGACACCTTTCTTCCCTTTACCACACCGGCAACTGTACGAACAGATTCTCTTCCACCCTGAATGTCTTGGTTCTATTGTGGTAGCAGATCAGTGCTGTAGACCCATCCAGATGGTGAAGAACTCTTCCTCCTCAACAGTGGATCCAGTAAGAACTTCAGCAAGCTAATTCCCTGATGATGTCATCTCAGATGACACCTTCAGCAGGACTCCCTCTGGTACAAATCTTATAAAGGGATCTCATGAGGAGAGCGCTTGTATTTTATCCCAACCTGTGTGAGAATGTTATCGCAATCAGGAAAGAACTTGTAGGACAATCACTTCAGGTCGACTTACTCGGGAGAGGCTTAGACACCACCGTCTGAGGAAGACCCATGACTGGTCCGAGGAAGACCCATGACTGGTCTGAGGAAGACCCATGACTGGTCTGAGGAAGACCCATGACTGGTCCGAGGAAGACCCATGACTGGTCCGAGGAAGACCCATGACTGGTCTGAGGAAGACCCATGACTGGTCTGAGGAAGACCCATGACTGGTCTGAGGAAGACCCATGACAGGTCTGAGGAAGACCCATGACTGGTCTGAGGAAGACCCATGACTGGTCTGAGGAAGACCCATGACTGGTCTGAGGAAGACCCATGACTGGTCTGAGGAAGACCCATGACTGGTCTGAGGAAGACCCATGACTGGTCTGAGGAAGACCCATGACTGGTCTGAGGAAGACCCATGACTGGTCTGAGGAAGACCCATGACTGGTCTGAGGAAGACCCATGACTGGTCTGAGGAAGACCCATGACTGGTCTGAGGAAGACCCATGACTGGTCTGAGGAAGACCCATGACTGGTCTGAGGAAGACCCATGACTGGTCTGAGGAAGACCCATGACTGGTCTGAGGAAGACCCATGACTGGTCTGAGGAAGACCCATGACTGGTCTGAGGAAGACCCATGACTGGTCTGAGGAAGACCCATGACTGGTCTGAGGAAGACCCATGACTGGTCTGAGGAAGACCCATGACTGGTCTGAGGAAGACCCATGACTGGTCTGAGGAAGACCCATGACTGGTCTGAGGAAGACCCATGACTGGTCTGAGGAAGACCCATGACTGGTCTGACCTGCCTTAGTGCTGTGAAGAATCAAGTGATGACTGGATGACCGCCAATCTGCTATCTGTGAAGGAATTTATTGAGACATGGAGCCTCAATGTATTCGCTCACAGGCTTTTTTCAAATCCATTTTGGAGGAAATGCAAAACAACTGCAAATGGAACCTCTTTTCGATCCTCCTCCAGAACGTGAACTTTCTCTAGAGTGTCGAGTAGAGCGGATTCTCTTTCGGCTGAAAAGACGAGTAGATATCACCTCCTCCAATGAGCCCATCATATGGAATCTATCCTTCTCAAACTCCACACAGTCAAAGGCTACAGCTCCGGCTGTGGATGAAGGACCCATTCTGTGTCAGCAGGTCCCTGTGGGGAGGAAATTTCCTTCAACTGTAACAGGAGGGAAAACAAACCCCGTCTTGGCCAGTATGGGGCTATTAGGATCACGTCTGGCTTGTCCATCAGGATCTTCTTTATGACTGGAGGCTGAAATAGATAGATGTAGAGGCCTCTCTATGATACTGTCAGTGCATCCAAGATGTCTGGTTGGTTTCTGCAATTCAGAGAAGCAAATTTAGCAACCTTCCAGTTTTCTATGGTAGCCCTCATGTCGTAATCAGGTAGACCTCTCCTGCTGACTATTTGGCAGAGGGACCTCTACTTGAACATAGAATAGTTCTGCTCGGATGATCCGCCTAGATATTCAGAGTGCCTGCTGGGACCGCTGGGATACTGGACACTGGGTTAAAGCGTAGCCAAAATACCCAAGTTCACTGGCCCCATCTTCCTCAGGTTGGCTGACCTCTGATATTCTTCATGTGTCCAGCTCCGCTGGACTCAAAGATCCAACATGTAAGCTCCTTAATCTGATTCAGAGGCATCTGTTGTGAGCAGGACCACATCCGTAGGTCAAAAGCTACAACCTATTGGGAGATTTTCTTTTGGAAAGCCACAATCTGAGACTCCTGCATGTGCGACTGACCGCCCAAGCGGGGAGGAAAAATATTGGAGATTCCTGTCCAGACAGACTGAACTTTCTCCTGGAAATCTCTGTTTGTAGAATGTGACTTCTTCAGTGAAAAAAACAGCCGGAGTCAGGTGCCCGGGTACAGCACCACATGGATCCCCTGAAGATGAAGAACAGCCACTACCACAATGGCTCTACCACCCTGGGAGTATATACTAATGGCAGGGTCCAGAATAGAGAAGCACTCCTTTTCCTGACTGGATGACCACTCTGATATTCCGCTGAGGATGGGTGTATGGGCACATGTAGATAGGTGTCCATAACACATGCCACCCTTCCTCAGGCTGACAGGAATCCAGAAAGTCTTGCACCAACCATGGTTGTCCTTCTGACATCAAACTGATTTGGTTTGGTAGTTTTCTCCCTGGTTCCTTTATCCTGAGCCCTTTTGCAGAACATTGTCTCTTGGAGAAGAAGTTTCACCCTTTAGAGCAGCAGGACTAAGATGGTTTCCATTTGGCAGCTTGTGGAAAGGCCAAGCTCTTCCTTTCCTTGGAGGAACTCTAGGATCCTCATATACTGCCGACCCATCAGACAACCGGGCTGATTCTCAGATGAGATTCTAAACACATCTAAGGGAAATCACATAGGACGTCTGATACAGACCTGAGTGATGACACTTGGGAGACAATTCTTCTCCAGGTACCTTGTCCTCAATGTCTCTGCTAAGCCGGACTACTCATGGTGGCAGAGCTGGATATCTGAGGACACCAGTGACTTTACATAGTTAAGTAACCACAGAGTCTGTCTTACCTGGATTCTCCCAATGTTTGGACTCTGACTTGAGCCCGGAGTCCATCTCATGTACCTGTCTGGCTTTGTCCACTCTTGTGTCTACTCAAGAGAAAAAATGTCAGCAAAGACTTGTACATGAAAAACATCAGTATATAGTGAGCAGGGCCTCACTACTGACAGGAATATATAGAAAACATCAGTATATAGTGAGCAGGACCTCACTACTGACAAGAATATATAGAAAACATCAGTATATAGTGAGCAGGGCCTCACTACTGACAGGAATATATAGAAAACATCAGTATACAGTGATCAGAGCCTCACTACTGACAGGAATATATAGAAAACATCAGTATATAGTGAGCAGGGCCTCACTACTGACAGGAATATATAGAAAACATCAGTATACAGTGAGCAGAGCCTCACTACTGACAGGAATATATAGAAAACATCAGTATATAGTGAGCAGAGCCTCACTACTGACAGGAATATATAGAAAACATCAGTATACAGTGAGCAGGGCCTCACTACTGACAGGAATATATAGAAAACATCAGTATACAGTGAGCAGAGCCTCACTACTGACAGGAATATATAGAAAACATCAGTATACAGTGAGCAGGGCCTCACTACTGACAGGAATATATAGAAAACATCAGTATATAGTGAGCAGAGCCTCACTACTGACAGGAATATATAGAAAACATCAGTATATAGTGAGCAGAGCCTCACTACTGACAGGAATATATAGAAAACATCAGTATACAGTGATCAGAGCCTCACTACTGACAGGAATATATAGAAAACATCAGTATACAGTGATCAGAGCCTCAATACTGACAGGAATATATAGAATACATCAGTATATAGTGAGCAGGGCCTCACTACTGACAGGAATATATAGAAAACATCAGTATATAGTGAGCAGGACCTCACTACTGACAGGAATATATAGAAAACATCAGTATACAGTGAGCAGGGCCTCACTACTGACAGGAATATATAGAAAACATCAGTATACAGTGAGCAGGACCTCACTACTGACAGGAATATATAGAAAACATCAGTATACAGTGAGCAGGACCTCACTACTGACAGGAATATATAGAAAACATCAGTATATAGCGAGCAGGACCTCACTACTGACAGGAATATATAGAATACATCAGTATACAGTGAGCAGGACCTCACTACTGACAGGAATATATAGAAAACATCAGTATACAGTGAGCAGGACCTCACTACTGACAGGAATATATAGAAAACATCAGTATATAGCGAGCAGGACCTCACTACTGACAGGAATATATAGAAAACATCAGTATACAGTGAGCAGAGCCTCACTACTGACAGGAATATATAGAAAACATCAGTATACAGTGAGCAGGGCCTCACTACTGACAGGAATATATAGAAAACATCAGTATATAGTGAGCAGAGCCTCACTACTGACAGGAATATATAGAAAACATCAGTATATAGTGAGCAGAGCCTCACTACTGACAGGAATATATAGAAAACATCAGTATACAGTGATCAGAGCCTCACTACTGACAGGACTATATAGAAAACATCAGTATACAGTGATCAGAGCCTCAATACTGACAGGAATATATAGAATACATCAGTATATAGTGAGCAGGGCCTCACTACTGACAGGAATATATAGAAAACATCAGTATACAGTGATCAGAGCCTCAATACTGACAGGAATATATAGAATACATCAGTATATAGTGAGCAGGGCCTCACTACTGACAGGAATATATAGAAAACATCAGTATACAGTGAGCAGGACCTCACTACTGACAGGAATATATAGAAAACATCAGTATACAGTGAGCAGGGCCTCACTACTGACAGGAATATATAGAAAACATCAGTATACAGTGAGCAGGACCTCACTACTGACAGGAATATATAGAAAACATCAGTATACAGTGAGCAGGACCTCACTACTGACAGGAATATATAGAAAACATCAGTATATAGCGAGCAGGACCTCACTACTGACAGGAATATATAGAATACATCAGTATATAGCGAGCAGAGCCTCACTACTGACAGGAATATATAGAAAACATCAGTATATAGCGAGCAGGGCCTCACTACTGACAGGAATATATAGAAAACATCAGTATACAGTGAGCAGGGCCTCACTACTGACAGGAATATATAGAATACATCAGTATACAGGGAGCAGGGCCTCACTACTGACAGGAATATATAGAATACATCAGTATATAGTGAGCAGGGCCTCACTACTGACAGGAATATATAGAAAACATCAGTATACAGTGAGCAGGACCTCACTACTGACAGGAATATATAGAAAACATCAGTATACAGTGAGCAGGGCCTCACTACTGACAGGAATATATAGAAAACATCAGTATATAGTGAGCAGGGCCTCACTACTGACAGGAATATATAGAAAACATCAGTATATAGTGAGCAGGGCCTCACTACTGACAGGAATACATAGAAAACATCAGTACATAGTGAGCAGAGCCTCACTACTGACAGGAATATATAGAAAACATCAGTATATAGTGAGCAGAGCCTCTCTACTGACAGGAGTATATAGAAAACATCAGTATATAGTGAGCAGAGCCTCACTACTGACAGGAATATATAGAAAACATCAGTATATAGTGAGCAGAGCCTCACTACTGACAGGAATATATAGAAAACATCAGTATATAGTGATCAGAGCCTCACTACTGACAGGAATATATAGAAAACATCAGTATATAGTGAGCAGGGCCTCACTACTGACAGGAATATATAGAAGACATCAGTATATAGTGAGCAGGGCCTCACTACTGACAGGAATATATAGAAAACATCAGTATATAGTGAGCAGGGCCTCACTACTGACAGGAATATATAGAAAACATCAGTATACAGGGAGCAGGACCTCACTACTGACAGGAATATATATAGAAAACATCAGTATATAGTGAGCAGGGCCTCACTACTGACAGGAATATATAGAAAACATCAGTATACAGTGAGCAGGGCCTCACTACTGACAGGAATATATAGAAGACATCAGTATATAGTGAGCAGGACCTCACTACTGACAGGAATACATAGAAGACATCAGTATACAGTGAGCAGAGCCTCAGTACTGACAGGAATATATAGAAAACATCAGTATATAGTGAGCAGAGCCTCACTACTGACAGGAATATATAGAAAACATCAGTATATAGTGAGCAGGGCCTCACTACTGACAGGAATATATAGAAAACATCAGTATATAGTGAGCAGGGCCTCACTACTGACAGGAATATATAGAAAACATCAGTATATAGTGAGCAGAGCCTCACTACTGACAGGAATATATAGAAAACATCAGTATACAGCGATCAGAGCCTCACTACTGACAGGAATATATAGAAAACATCAGTATATAGTGAGCAGGACCTCATTACTGACAGGAATATATAGAAAACATCAGTATATAGTGAGCAGGACCTCACTACTGACAGGAATATATAGAAAACATCAGTATATAGTGAGCAGGGCCTCACTACTGACAGGAATATATATAGAAAACATCAGTATACAGTGATCAGGGCCTCACTACTGACAGGAATATATAGAACACATCAGTATATAGTGAGCAGGGCCTCACTACTGACAGGAATATATATAGAAAACATCAGTATATAGAGAGCAGGGCCTCACTACTGACAGGAATATATAGAAAACATCAGTATACAGTGAGCAGGGCCTCACTACTGACAGGAATATATAGAAAACATCAGTATACAGTGAGCAGGACCTCACTACTGACAGGAATATATAGAAAACATCAGTATACAGTGATCAGAGCCTCACTACTGACAGGAATATATAGAAAACATCAGTATACAGTAAGCAGGGCCTCACTACTGACAGGAATATATAGAAAACATCAGTATATAGTGAGCAGAGCCTCACTACTGACAGGAATATATAGAAAACATCAGTATATAGTGAGCAGAGCCTCACTACTGACAGGAATATATAGAAAACATCAGTATACAGTGAGCAGGACCTCACTACTGACAGGAATATATAGAAAACATCAGTATATAGGGAGCAGGGCCTCACTACTGACAGGAATATATAGAAAACATCAATATACAGTGAGCAGAGCCTCACTACTGACAGGAATATATAGAAAACATCAGTATACAGTGAGCAGGGCCTCACTACTGACAGGAATATATAGAAAACATCAGTATACAGTGAGCAGAGCCTCACTACTGACAGGAATATATAGAAAACATCAGTATATAGTGAGCAGGGCCTCACTACTGACAGGAATATATAGAAAACATCAGTATACAGTGATCAGGGCCTCACTACTGACAGGAATATATAGAAAACATCAGTATACAGAGAGCAGGGCCTCACTACTGACAGGAATATATAGAAAACATCAGTATACAGTGAGCAGGACCTCACTACTGACAGGAATATATAGAAAACATCAGTATATAGTGAGCAGAGCCTCACTACTGACAGGAATATATAGAAAACATCAGTATATAGTGAGCAGAGCCTCACTACTGACAGGAATATATAGAAAACATCAGTATACAGTGAGCAGGGCCTCACTACTGACAGGAATATATAGAAAACATCAGTATACAGTGAGCAGGACCTCACTACTGACAGGAATATATAGAAAACATCAGTATATAGTGAGCAGAGCCTCACTACTGACAGGAATATATAGAAAACATCAGTATATAGTGAGCAGGGCCTCACTACTGACAGGAATATATATAGAAAACATCAGTATATAGTAAGCAGGGCCTCACTACTGACAGGAATATATAGAAGACATCAGTATATAGTGAGCAGGGCCTCACTACTGACAGGAATATATAGAAAACATCAGTATACAGGGAGCAGAGCCTCATTACTGACAGGAATATATAGAAGACATCAGTATATAGTGAGCAGAGCCTCACTACTGACAAGAATATATAGAATACATCAGTATATAGTGAGCAGGGCCTCACTACTGACAGGAATATATAGAAAACATCAGTATATAGTGAGCAGAGCCTCACTACTGACAGGAATATATAGAAAACATCAGTATATAGTGAGCAGAGCCTCACTACTGACAGGAATATATAGAAAACATCAGTATATAGTGAGCAGGGCCTCACTACTGACAGGAATATATAGAAATGTATAGAAAACATCAGTATATAGTGAGCAGGGCCTCACTACTGACAAGAATATATAGAATACATCAGTATATAGTGAGCAGGGCCTCATTACTGACAGGAATATATATAGAAAACATCAGTATATAGTGAGCAGAGCCTCACTACTGACAGGAATATATAGAAAACATCAGTATATAGTGAGCAGGACCTCACTACTGACAGGAATATATAGAAGACATCAGTATATAGTGAGCAGAGCCTCACTACTGACAGGAATATATAGAAAACATCAGTATATAGTGAGCAGGGCCTCACTACTGACAGGAATATATAGAAAACATCAGTATATAGTGAGCAGGGCCTCACTACTGACAGGAATATATAGAAAACATCAGTATATAGTGAGCAGGACCTCACTACTGACAGGAATATATAGAAAACATCAGTATATAGTGAGCAGAGCCTCACTACTGACAGGAATATATAGAAAACATCAGTATATAGTGAGCAGGGCCTCACTACTGACAGGAATATATAGAAAACATCAGTATACAGTGAGCAGAGCCTCACTACTGACAGGAATATATAGAAAACATCAGTATATAGTGAGCAGGGCCTCACTACTGACAGGAATATATATAAAACATCAGTATATAGTGAGCAGGGCCTAACTACTGACAGGAATATATAGAAAACATCAATATACAGTGAGCAGGGCCTCACTACTGACAGGAATATATAGAAAACATCCGTATATAGTGAGCAGAGCCTCACTACTGACAGGAATATATAGAAAACATCAGTATATAGTGAGCAGGGCCTCACTACTGACAGGAATATATAGAAAACATCAGTATATAGTGAGCAGGGCCTCACTACTGACAGGAATATATAGAAAACATCAGTATACAGTGATCAGAGCCTCACTACTGACAGGAATATATAGAAAACATCAGTATATAGTGAGCAGAGCCTCACTACTGACAGGAATATATAGAAAACATCAGTATACAGTGAGCAGAGCCTCACTACTGACAGGAATATATAGAAAACATCAGTATATAGTGAGCAGGACCTCACTACTGACAGGAATATATAGAAAACATCAGTATACAGTGAGCAGAGCCTCACTACTGACAGGAATATATAGAATACATCAGTATACAGTGAGCAGGGCCTCACTACTGACAGGAATATATAGAAAACATCAGTATATAGTGAGCAGGACCTCACTACTGACAGGAATATATAGAAAACATCAGTATATAGTGAGCAGGGCCTCACTACTGACAGGATTATATATCAGTATACAGTGAGCAGGGCCTCACTACTGACAGGAATATATAGAAAACATCAGTATACAGTGAGCAGGGCCTCACTACTGACAGGAATATATAGAAAACATCAGTATATAGTGAGCAGGACCTCACTACTGACAGGAATATATATAGAAAACATCAGTATATAGTATACAGAGCCTCACTACTGACAGGAATATATAGAAAACATCAGTATATAGAGAGCAGGGCCTCACTACTGACAGGTATATATAGAAAACATCAGTATATAGTGAGCAGGGCCTCACTACTGACAGGAATATATAGAAAACATCAGTATATAGTGAGCAGGGCCTCACTACTGACAGGAATATATAGAAAACATCAGTATATAGAGAGCAGGGCCTCACTACTGACAGGTATATATAGAAAACATCAGTATATAGAGAGCAGGGCCTCACTACTGACAGGTATATATAGAAAACATCAGTATACAGTGAGCAGGGCCTCACTACTGACAGGAATATATAGAAAACATCAGTATATAGTGAGCAGAGCCTCACTACTGACAGGAATATATAGAAAACATCAGTATATAGTGAGCAGGGCCTCACTACTGACAGGAATATATATAGAAAACATCAGTATACAGTGAGCAGGGCCTCACTACTGACAGGAATATATAGAAGACATCAGTATATAGTGAGCAGAGCCTCACTACTGACAGGAATATATAGAAAACATCAGTATATAGTGAGCAGGGCCTCACTACTGACAGGAATATATAGAAGACATCAGTATATAGTGAGCAGAGCCTCACTACTGACAGGAATATATAGAAAACATCAGTATTTAGTGAGCAGGGCCTCACTACTGACAGGAATATATAGAAAACATCAGTATATAGTGATCAGGGCCTCACTACTGACAGGTATATATAGAAAACATCAGTATATAGTGAGCAGAGCCTCACTACTGACAGGAATATATAGAAAACATCAGTATATAGTGAGCAGGGCCTCACTACTGACAGGAATATATAGAAAACATCAGTATATAGTGAGCAGGGCCTCACTACTGACAGGAATATATATAGAAAACATCAGTATATAGTATACAGAGCCTCACTACTGACAGGAATATATAGAAAACATCAGTATATAGAGAGCAGGGCCTCACTACTGACAGGAATATATAGAATACATCAGTATATAGTGAGCAGGGCCTCACTACTGAGGAATATATAGAAGACATCAGTATATAGTGAGCAGGGCCTCACTACTGACAGGATTATATAGAAAACATCAGTATATAGTGAGCAGGGCCTCACTACTGACAGGAATATATAGAAAACATCAGTATACAGTGATCAGAGCCTCACTACTGACAGGAATATATAGAAAACATCAGTATACAGGGAGCAGGGCCTCACTACTGACAGGAATATATAGAAAACATCAGTATATAGTGAGCAGGA